>NW_010535289.1:1482-7628 GCF_000687285.1 Phaethon lepturus
GCGGCGCCGAGAGCCCGGCTTGCTCTGTTTCACTCCACTTGACTTGTTCGATTTATCTGTAGGAGATGGAGTGAGCATGGCTGAGAGGGGGAAGCAGAGGCTGTGCCAGCTGCAGTGGGAGAGGGACAAAGTGGCAAGGGTTTTCTCGTCCTTTACCCTTCCTTCCTTCCTTCCTTCCTTCCTTCCTTCCTTCCTTCCTTCCTTCCTTCCTTCCTTCCTTCCTTCCTTCCTTCCTTCCTTCCTTCCTTCCTTCCTTCCTTCCTTCCTTCCTTCCTTCCTTCCTTCCTTCCTTCCTTCCTTCCTTCCTTCCTTCCTTCCTTCCTTCCTTCCTTCCTTCCTTCCTTCCTTCCTTCCTTCCTTCCTTCCTTCCTTCCTTCCTTCCTTCCTTCCTTCCTTCCTTCCTTCCTTCCTTCCTTCCTTCCTTCCTTCCCTCCCTCCTTCCCTCCCTCCTTCCCTCCCTCCTTCCCTTCCTCCTTCCCTCCTTCCCTCCTTCCCTCCCACTGGTCATGTTTATTAGCACAGAAGATGCCACAGCCTTGCTCTGAGGTTCAAAGCCCTGTTGCACCTTCTCCTCCTCCTCTTGGAAGGCAAGGAAAGATGGGTTGTTCTCTCCCATGGACTCCGAGCTGCAAGGCACCTCCAAGGCCATCATGCCCATCTGTGGCTTCAAGCAGAACCTCACCAGGACCAGCCCTAACAGATGTTGCTATAGAAGGAGCAACATCTAGTGCTTGCTCTAAGCGACCTCCATAACCTCCTGGCAATGTGTGCAGGTGACTGCTCACCCCTCTGCAGCAGGGAGCTTTGCCTGATGCGTAGCCTAGATTCCTCTTGGCGCAATGTAGCCCCTTACTTGCCCTGCCCTTCAGGGACACGGAGAACAGACCGTCCCTTAGTCCCTCAGCAGCCTTTCAGAAGCGGACCTTGGCCCGTATGCTGTGCCCCAAACAGGACGATGAAGTCAGTTCTGCATTTGCAAGTAGGGAATACATGAAGAAGTCTGCTTTCTTCCCGGGAAGGAATCTTTTCCTTCCTTAAGCCACCCCATAAGTCTCACCAGAGTCATCATGGGAGATGACTACTGGGGGTTAAGCCACTGGAAATCGGTTCCCTAGCTTCTTCCATGGCTGCTCACCGTAAGGCCCAAACTGGGCGCTGTGCAGCAAAAATGGGTACAAGTGATGATCTTACTGGTTTCAAAGCATTAACTCAACACATGCAGAAATGGTTTGCTGCAGGAGGTCTCAGGCATCTGTAGCGGGTCACTGTGAGATGTGGTAAGAGAGGACCTGATGTCTTTCCTGGGCTTTGGAGCACGGCAGCTGCTGAGCGTTACGGCTTGGCACCGCAGGTGCCGTGCTCCAAAGCCTACTCCATAACTCACCGGAGTCATCATTTCTTCCTGCAAAGAAGGGCAAGCTGAAGAATTTGGTTGGGCAGATTGGATTTTTTAATTTTTTTTTTTTTGTCCTTTTGGAAAAATGTCAGCACAGCAATTCCTCTGCCTTGTCCTCTCCTGCGCTGTACTGGTAGCTGCACTGAAGCTGATTGATTAGTTTAATAACAGGCAGTTGATATGCAGCCATAAAATTATGCACTTTTACTCATCAGCCTGATTGAACTCCTCTGCTGACTGTACAGCAGTAGAATGGCAGAGTTATAATAACGAGGGAACAGCCAAGGGAAAAGCAAGCGCGGCGGTGTTATTGTTGTTGTTTTAAAGCTGAGGAAGAAAATGACTCCAGGGAGGAGCTTTTCCAAAATAAATACCAAAATACAGAGGGAAAATGTTAAGATGTAATTAGCACTGGTACAAGTGCCATTAAATGCCTTCTGGGGTTGGAGGCGTCAGCAGAGCTTCTTTTACACCCACTCGGTCTATGTTGGGGTTTCAGGATGTTGGGGCTGGCCCTGCTGAACACCACCAGTCTCCACACCCTCAGAAAGGATAAGAGGGGCTGAGTCCTTTGCAGGAAGAATTAACTCAATGGGAAAAAGATGGGAATTCAGCTTTTTTTTTTTTTTCTCTCCTTCTGATTATGGCCAAGAAGGGAAGGATATGAGGATGGAGCTGGGAAACATGTGTCTGGGAAGGGTCTGTCCCCTATGACCCTATGCTAATGGCATCAGTGGAGAGAAGATGGTGTGATGGAAGTGGGAAGCACCAGGGCTCTTGCAGCCTGTCCTGGTGAGGACATGAGTCCCGTCAGTGATGTCCCTACGGCCCTGAACTCTGCTTTCAGTGCTTCTGGGCACCAGAGGAGCTGAAGGCAGACCCTGTCCTGCGGGGTGTCAATCACGCTCTCTGAAGCCACCAAAGGGAATTGAAGGTTCCCGTTCAGCCATGAATCAATATGCAGGAGCAGGCAGCGGGGAGGGCAGGCAGGCAAGGGCTCACTGATGAAAAGCTACACAGCCCCCGTCCATGCATGGAGAATGGCATTTAAGACTTTATTTCCCAATAAAACACTTTCCAGTGCTCCAGCATGGCTTGCTCCGTTGACAGGCTCACTGTTTGTCCTGCACACATTCGTTTTATTTATACGACTAATTTGTCTGCGAATAGGTCAGCCTGCTTCTTGTGCCTCTGATCCCCGTCGGTCTCACTGCTGTGGTCTCACTGCTGTGAAACATTTTAATTGAACCTAGCCACGCGCTGCGTCCCCAGCACAGGCATCACCTTGCCTTGCCACTGGGACCAGTCTCCATTCAGAAGTCCCAATCCAAAATTTAGCAGATTTTCCCTTTGGGGCAGATCTCCCTGAAGGAGAGGATGGAAGCAGAGGAGGGAACAAGCACTGCTTGGCATTTATTTTCTCCCAGACAAATGTTTGGCAGATGGTTGCACAACTTTTCTCGCCCTTCTCCCTGATTGCATCCAACATTCCAGGTTGCTCCTGGAAGCAACACTCTTCCTTATTTGCTCCAAAGGGCTTTGGGTCAGGCCATGCGGGGCTTGTGCGATGCTGTTGGAGATTATACACATATGCAAGGGTGCTGCTTCTCCAGCTACCCCCCTGTTTATTATGGGTGCCCTCACCTGTGGTTCTTAGGGAAAAAGATTTCCTCCTCCTATGCCGGCTCCTGTTTCCTGTCTCCGTCTGACAGGAGGAACTGGGTTGCTGACGGTGTATGTTTTCTTGTCCAGGTTCTCTCTCCAAAAGCCACAGGTCAGGAAGCTCCTCCACAGCGCCTGATAGTCAAGTGCTGACTGGCATAGTCACCCTGTGTTGCAGAGATACGTGGTCCCCCGAGGCCAGAGGGGTACAGTGTAGAGCCATGGCAGGATCCCTGATGTCGTCTCCAAGAGACATCAATGCCTACACGTGGGCCCCTGAATCCTGCCCAGGTCCCCAGTGGCCATCATGGGAGGGCAGACCCTGAGCTCACGTACAGCCCTTTGGACGCTGCAGGGGCAGGACTCAGTTTACATCCTCGTGCAGGATTGACTCAGCCTGTGTCACTCCTGATGGACATTTCTTCTTATCCTTAGAAACTGCTGGTGATGGAGATCTTCCCTGTGGTGTCTCCAGTGCTTCACCCCCCGCAGCCAGAAGCAGGGTTCAGCTGCTTCTCATAGACATCTGGTATCGCTCTAGGCACCCTGTTTTCTGTGAGTCCATGGGATGTCTGTGAAGCCACAGCCTAAGTTAGTAACTTCCCAGCGAGAGCACAGGTAGGATTTCCAAAGCTGGAGCCACCGTGAACTTCGTGTCCCTCGAGGCGATGCCCGTAATCATCTGGCAGCTCATGGCAGGGTTTCAGCTGCAGCACACTTGTCCTGGGCATTTCGGCATCTGCTGGAAGTGGTGGAAGTCTTTCGACATACAGCACGGGGATGGATCAGACATTGGGAAGAGCATCCTCACCCAAGCCCGGGAAGCAGCAGTGACGTCCTGGGTTGCAGAACTTGGAGCTGGAAGCCCCGAACTCTGTTTTTGCTCTCTACTGTTGTGTGCCTGTTTCCTTCCTGGCAGCCTGCAGTTTTTGTTAGGCTTAGGAAAGGACGACGTGGAGTACAGACCTGAATCCAGAGTCCTGCTGGTGCTAAAGCAACACCTTGCTCCACTGCTAAGGAGCAGCCCTGCATGCAGCTCCTTGTCCTCTGGGCACAGCCTGTGGTGGAAGTGGTAAGCACACTGCTGTAGCAAAGACTTCGCTTTTATTCTTCTTCATCTAAAGCAAAAACAGACCCTGCAAATCACTGACAACTTGTCTTTCTGCAAGTGAAAATGTTGGTAAAAGCTGTCTGGGTTTCTTTATGCAGTAAAGTTGGAAAACAAAATTGCACTGCTCCTTCAGGCTTCCCTTCCCCTTCTTTTTGTGGCAAAAAAACCCATTACCAGCATGGAAAGCTTCAGTATTGAAATTTGCCATTAAAGTTTTAAAAGGCAACAACCACCACAAACCTTTCCAAATACTTTGGAGAAAAAAACAAGAGTAAAACCTACCAAAGCTTTTTTCCCCTCTCTTTATTTTGAATAGTTGCAAAGAAGAGCCCTTTCCAATTAAAGTATGTCACAGGGAGAAAGCATAAGAGGAGGCAAAGGAAGAGGAAGGTACCGTGGGCAGAGGTTGCAACATAAACTATATTCTGACTCAAAGGACATTGCAAACACATTGTATATACCTGGAAATATTTTTAAACCATTTTCAAACCAAAGTAGAAATTGAGGAGAAGGTAGTCCAGGCCAGGAGGAGAAAGACGTGGAGTTTGAGTTAGGAGTCCACGGAGAGTGAGTGGTCATCATCCCTGAGAGGGAGCTTCAGGGCAGCATGGAAGGGGGAAGGAGCAGAGGCAGTGAGGCTGGGAAAGCCACCAAACTGAGCAGTCTGACATGGGACATGGCAAGTCACTAATGCAAGGTTGGGTCATGATATACTCCTGTCTAGAAGTCACTGAAGCGTGCCGAATGTGCACAGCAGCTTTCAAGGTGTTGGGGCCAGAGTCTGTCTGTACAGCTCCATGTACAGCCTGAAACAGCGGATACAACTTGTTAATAAAATCACAGAATCACAGAATCATTAAGGTTGGAAAAGACTTTCGGGATCATCAAGTCCAACCATCAACCCAACACCACCATGTCCTGAAGTGCCACGTCCATATATGTTTTTTGAATACCTCCAGTGACGGCGACTCCACCACCTCCCTGGGCAGCCTGTTCCAATGCTTGACCACCTTCTTGGTGAAGAAATTTTTCCTAATATATAATCCAAAACTCCCCTGGTGCAATTTGAGGCCGTTTCCTCTCGTCCTATCACTGGTTACTTGGGAGAAGAGATCAACACCCACCTCGCCACAACCCCCTTTCAGGTAGTTGTAGAGAGTGATGAGGTCTCCCCTCAGCCTCCTCTTCTCCAGACTAAACAACCCCAGTTCCCTCAGCCGCTCCTCATAAGACTTGTGCTCCAGACCCCTCACCAGCTTCGTTGCCCTTCTCTGGACACGCTCCAGCACCTCAACGTCCTTCTTGTAGTGAGGGGCCGATCACCAATGATCACCCATACAGCAGTTCTTGCCAACTGAGAGGAGGAAACCTACCTGACAACAAGTGCCTGGTGACTTCCTGCTCTGGCCAGCTTTGGCTAGGTGACCTCCTGTGGTCCCTTCCAACCTGAGTCATTCTCTGCTTCTACGAGCACAAGTCGATGTGCTCACCAGGGTCCTTGTACGTACTGGTTAAGGATGAAGAGGATGTGGCAAGCCAAGATTGGAATGAATTCTGCCCACATTGAATATCTTTCTTCAGGCTTTGAATACAAAGATCCTACAGCAGGTCTCAGTCCCCCTTACAGCTTTGGGTTTTTACAGACACTTCCGGCAGAATCTGGCTTCATTTTGGGAACGTCCCAGATCATCTCCATAGATTCTCCATCCCTCCTCTCCCCAGACATGAGAGAGGCAGGTGCACAACAGATCTCAGCCCTGCCGCATCCCTCTCCAGCTCTTTGCCATTTTGCTTTCCTTCACTGCCCACCCCTCTCCAGCCCTTTCCCAGAACTGCCTCTCCCCCTCCTTGCCACAGCACAGACCCGGGTCCAGGCAGGCAGAGTCCTCATAGTCCTTATTTTGCAGCTGGGAGAGGGAAAGGAGAGGGCTGGAGAGAAGGGAGAAGGAAAGGAACAGATGGAGGGGAGGGGAGGGG
>NW_010535290.1:0-58717 GCF_000687285.1 Phaethon lepturus
ACTGTCTATGTCGTTGATGAAGACATTAAACAGCACTGGTCCCAATACGGACCCTTATACATAAACTTTGTTTGCCTGCTCTAATAACGCTCCTTTCCTATCCCCCTAACCCATCCCAGTATTAGGTAGTTGCTGTGTATAGGCTGATGCAATACCATACAGAAGAACGGTGTTATGAGAAATGCAATTAAGGATTACATTGTGAAGGATACATGCTTACAGGCGAATTGAGGTTGCACAGCCACGCTTCATTCTGGAAATATTTGTGACAGGTTTGGCCATGCAATCTTAACAGTGTTATTTAACCAGACTGTTGCTGCACATTTGAGATGCTGTTACTATGCAGCCAGTTTACTGTTCCTGACCTTCTCTGACGGACTCAAAAATTTTTACCTCTGGTGGAAGAGGGAGAAATTCATCGGCTTCCCGACTCTGGGATTATTTGCTCGCTGGGTAATCTGGTCTCTCTTGTGGCCTGTTCTTTACTGAGGAGCACAGAAGATACCCAGAGAATTGTCTTGGCAGCACTCAGTTGTTTATAGGATTTTGCAAGATTATATACAGTGATTTCCTCCCTTCCTCCCTCCTCCCCAGTAAAGTTATTGATTTCTCCTCCCACTCCTTCTCCACAGAAGGATTTGAGAGGATAACTTCTGAGAGGGCTAAGGCTAAGCTTCTCCATTTTTGTGAGCACAGTTTACTTAAGACAGAGAGATGAAACGTCTGCCTCAGAAACCAGATGCAAATGAAAACAACAGTATTTACACCCCTGACACACAAAACTGAAGAGCTGGGACTACAGACTTTTCTGATAAGGAAGTGACCTAACTCAACACTCAGTTAGGGAAGACTCTTTGCACAGCCCAGCAAACATAAAGGGCGGAGGGGAACGGGGAGACAGGGAGACAGAATGAGGGAAGGACCAAGGAGAGGTAAGTTGTGCATAAAGGGAGGGCATCAACAAAGGAGTTAGCTACAGTGGAGAGCCTAGCAGGAGTTGGGTAGAGCTGAAAATAGGCTGAGGGTTAAACAGTGAAGCCAGTTGTCAGCAATACGTGCATAGAAGCAAAGACGACCATAGCAACAAGAAGCTCAAGATATGTTGCGGCCCTAGGAGCAGCATTACAGAGGCACCCCTACGCCATCACAGGTGCCAGAAATGGGCTTGACTAGAAATGTCCAGTTTCCTCTTAGATGGGCACCTTACAGTAGTTAAAAACCAGGGAACGATACACTTAGTTCTCTGTTGGACTGCTCCCTCTGGACACAGCAAGCTTTAACCGCAAGTGCTCAAGCTCTTATCACTGTAGGATTTGGGGGGAGGTGGGGTTTACAGGCGATAACAACAAAACCAGACAGGAGCTCATTAATTTTTTAATCAAGTATTTGAGTTGTTACTTGCAATTCATTAAGGGCAAGAATCAGTAGCTTCTCATGGCTGGAGCAGCCACTGTGCACATCTCCCAGCTTCTGGCATGCAGACCTTGTCACCACACACAGGACAGTGATTCCTTCTCATTATACAAAACAGGGAGGAGATGCTGCCGGCTAGGGAGCCACTACACAGTTTCAAAAGCACCTATGAACGTAAACTACTGAGCTTAAGGATGACCGTCATCACCAAAGGGTGATCATACAGGACTTCTTGTTCCAAATATTTCACTGGCTCCCACCACGAGAGCAACCTAAAGTTTTCCAACGCACCAGTGCTAAGGTTATAACCAAACAACAGACCTCCAGCCAGTAGAGAGCAGAGTAACCAGGCACACAACAGTCGTGCATATTTTATGCTTTCTTGATCAAAATGAACAGAAACTTTAATTGAAATTGATTTCACCCATTAAGGAAGACCAAAACAAAGCACACATTTTTCAAATGCTACTGTGGCAACACACAGGCTTGCATTTGCTTTATTCCAGCAGAGGGCAAAAGCTACACAGGGAAGAGCATTTGAGAAGACAAATAGGTCTGCGTAAAGGGAACGGTAAAAGACAAGAGTAAAAGGCAGACTCTTGTCACCTAAATGACATTTTAAATAACACTAAATAGAAGTTTTTGCAGGTTTCCACCAGCTCTTTCAATATCATGTAATACAACAACTAAAGCTTCTGTTGATGTCTTTTAAAAAACCACACCTGGTGACATCACAGCGGTTCACGCATCGCTTTGATGATACATAATTCCCATCTCCCCCTCAGACTGCACACTCTCATTTGTTCCACTAAGTTTACAGTGAACTGTTTGGAAAGATGATCTGAACTGACAGCGATTCCATTGCACAAATTGACAATGCTGTACTTCAACATGTAACAAATACGCCTCTGAAAAGCACGTGCAGAGGAAATATACACAGGTTCCTTCAGTTCAACACTCAATAAATAGCGATATAAATGTAAAGTAGCCATTTTGTTCTATTTACTGGACAAATACTCAGAAACATTGGGACTGCATGATTATTAGTGGATGTGGTAAAGAAACTGATGGTTTTGCAGATCATATGTCCCTGTTTAGCCATGAAGGAGGCAGTGAAGGATCAATTCGAGCTCTTGAGCATTGCTAGATTATCCATACGGCACTTACCATTCTCCACTTTGGTAGAAATATCTGGATGGCCGCATGAATAGCAATAATAACCATACTACTCTTTGGCACACCTCTACAATACATAATACTCTACCGAAATACAGTCACTTTGTCACATTGCCTTTGCTTTTGTCTGAAATAGTCAAGCACCTAGCTGCCAGCAGAAATATAAAAGTAAAAAAATAGAGTCAGAGTCTTTTAAGGGTAACACTGGCTTACGTTAGGTCCCAGTGTGGCAGCTTATATTTGATAGCATATGTCAGCTATAAACAACCAAAAAGGATCAGGATCTACAGAATGCATCAGTTAAGTTTTACATTTACTTTACCATGGTATTTAAATATGACACTGATGCTACACTATTTTTTTTAAATCAATGATTGCCATAATTCATAATAAAAGAATATCAATATGAATTAAATTAAGGAAAGTACAATGTGATATGAACATAAGAAAAAAAAACGTTGTAAGAGTAGAAATATCTCCTAAGGGACATAGTGAAAACTTCCATTTCTTGATTCCTTTAATATTAGGTTGGGCAAGCCCTGAGAAGCCATTATGAGGAGGGCAGGTCTAGAAATATCTAGACCACCTATCTACACCAATCTTTTCTGTCTTTAATTGAGGTAGTTCTGTGGTGATCCTGTAGGCAAGATTATGGATGTAAGCATATTGTCGGTACAGCAATTAACACATAAATATTCAGCTCTGACATTTCTTATCAGCTAGGTATAAATTTCTGCTAGGCTGCTTCCCTGCAGCATTTGGCAAATGAACCCATTTTGATCAGAAGGTAATTTATTGCACACTGGAGTTCAGTGGGTGTGATCACTGAAAATGACAGATGAACAATCAACAGTTTGGGGAAATAATAGAAACAGCAACATATTTACACACACAGATGAAGATGACATCTCTAATGCAAACATCTGCAAGCAGTTTTTTATAACTACACAAATCACAAGGACTGATAAACCCAGGGGCCAACACTTTCAACAACAGGAACACAGAGATAGGCAGCCTTCTCATTGCCACAGGCAGCTCGCTGCACCGGTAAACTGAGTTTCTAAAATACTGAGTAAGCATTCTTCTGCTGGGAGAGGTTTAGGCTGTCTACAATGCAGCCCAATGCAGATTTAAACTAGCTCATTTGGGCAGTGGTAGGTATGCAGTTATAACAGCATGGGCTGCAAAAGTAACATAAGAAGCTGAATAAATCCTTAGGAAACTGGCCCAGGGTGGCTGCAGCTGATTTAACACCAATTTTGCCTGAAGCATGAACATATTTGTACACGCCTAGCTTTTGAGATGCACTCATAAGCTAAGAACCTCAGCCCAGGCTGATTTTCAGAGTGCCACATCAACTAAAGGAAGTTGCCAGTAGGCAACAGATACCTCATAACTTTGAAAAAGGGTGTCAACGATGAAAGTCCTGGTTCTGCCAGTGATTTTTTTATGCTACCTTTGAGTCATTTGGGTTTTTTCTATACTTGGGGTTCTTCTGGGCAAGATATATTCCCACTGCTAACACCATTGCTTATAGAGGCTAATTTTGCCCAGTGAGAACTCTGAGTGAAAAGTGTTGAGTTGCTCTTAAGTGCACAGTGGTAGTTGATTTAAACTTATTTGCTGATAGGAAAAAATAAACTTGCATAAACATTGCTACAGAGCTTTACAGTTCACGAATGCACAGAAGCTTTGAAGACAGAATCACTTGTAAAACTACCCGGAAGACAGCAGACTGTCAATGGTCTTCATATAATGCTACTAACTGGTGCTATGACCTCATCACAAATTGACCAGGAGAAAGATGCACTTCCTATTGACCCCTGCTAAACCTTTAAGCAAACATCTTTGCAATCTTTTCCAGACATCTTCAGAGACACTCATTCCTTTTACTATTGCAACAACTAAAATGAGTATAACCAAAGGCAAAAAGTGTTCAACAAGACCAAAGGAATAACAGTGCAGAAGATAGACAAGCCCAGAGCATGGCCCAGAAGCTATTAGTTAGCCTACAAGCTTGGCATGAACAATCTTGGTTTATATGAACAGACTAGAACTTAATAAAAGTAGGGCAAGTAGCAACATTTTTATTTACATTTCAGCTTTTGAAATATCTAAACAAAAAGTAGGCTCCAAAGACCACTTAAAGGTTTTTCCCCATTTGCCCCTATTAAGCTAAGAAACAAAACCAAACAGTGAAACAACTGAAATGCATTAAAATACTAGGAAAAGGAATTGCCAAAAATGTCTTTAGACATTGCAGAATCCTGCAGAGAGGACTCCCACTGGCAGTATTTTATTTGATGGAGTCTAAATCAAGACATAAGGCTCCAACAAGCTGTAACCCAGATCCAACAGGCACTCAAGTCAAAAGAGCAAGGGCTTTTCTTTAATTCCAGTAAAGCTAGCTTTGACTGTTACTGGAGAAAAGCCTATAAGCAGAGTTGATAAGTGTTGTTAGCAATGTAAGTACCACTAGAGAAGATGGGGGCAGGTTGCTTTTGCCACCAGAGCAGGTAGGACAAAACTGGGATGACGAGCAGAGTTAAATGTTTGAGGAGCAACTTTTTTTCCATTGAGTTTCCATTATTTTGTTTTGCTCAGCCAACCGTTGCTATCAACCTGCGTATCCCAACACCTCTCTCAGCAGCAGCTACTGCCACTTTCACCAGGTCTAACACTGGCATAAAGTCATGTAGGCAGCAACCCTCCATTTGCCTATGCCTAAAATACAGACAGAACTGCAAATTTAAGGAAATAAATTGAAGAAAGGAGGTGGAAGGAGGAATAAAGAAGGAGAGCAAGGAGAAAGTAGACTTGAAACCCGAAGCTTTGACTTTTGGGGTAATTAAGCAGCAAGTCTCAGGTTCACTCTCAGGACATACTGAAGGCAGTATTTAACTTCCAGCTAAGCCTAAAGAGATCCGGGATTTCTGGTTCGCTCACAATTTCTTACATGCACTTTTTTCATACAAAATATAAACTTCCTTTTGACCAGGGTGGAAACAGCTGTCTTTGAAGACAAGCTTGTGAATTCGAGGTCAGTACAATGCAACTTAACATAGGAGATGTCCATTCACCAGGACTGCCAGAAAAGAAATTCAATGGCCGTATGGCTTCCCGTAGGGCAAGGCAGCCACAAAACAGCCATTTAAAACAGGATTATGCAACACAGCAGCTGTACAAAACGGCCACAACACATTAGCAAATTCATAGCATCCAAAAGAGAGACAAGAATTCAGAGATAGCACTCCTTCCACTTCAGTAACATCACCATACAACTGCCCGTCCCAAGAGGCAGAGCGTCTCAAGGCACTCACAGGATCAAGAGAAAGGGATCTTTGATTAAAAGAATATATTGACACACTGCAGCTATCTGCAAAACATAAAAATAGTAAAGAAGCACCATACCTCAAATGCTGCTCAGCGCTTTGCTAAGTTAAAGCTGCTACATGATCAAGCTGAAACAGATCAGCAGTCCTCTCGGGTGCTCAACTTCAGCGTGCTAACAGCTCGTGATTATCCACCTCTCGAACTGAGGGAGGCAGAGAAATGCACATGCACTAAGCATGAGAAGCAGTTGTAGACAATGTCAGGTCCCTATCAGACACGGCTAGAGAAGGCAGGTTCTCATTTTCAGTTGGTTTATGGATAGCTGGTCACCTGCTGGGACAGAGGCTTTATTCTTTGCACCTGAGGGTTGAATATAGCCCTCCTTGCCTACACCCCAGCTGAATTATGCACCTTGGATCTGTGTCTTCCCTGTCTCTGCAAGAGATGGGCTATGTTATTTGCTTGTTTTCTTCTTTTGCTGATACTGATCCAAGAGTATTTGTGCATTTGTCTTTACAGGGCCCCTTGAGGGGAGTTTCTTGCAATTTAAATATCTATTGCTTTTGCTTTTAATGATTTTTTGCAAGATACGTTTTCTTCTGCAGCTTCTTTCTATATTATACTGCTCTACTTGCTAACTCATATTTCTAAACAGGGTGTGAGATGGTTTTTACTTGCCTTATGCAAATTGTACATTCCAACTTGAGCTGAAGACACCACGTGCCAAGGAGAGCAGTGCTGTGAGGTCAGTGTTCTTACGAAGCACTGTAGAAGACAGATAAAACAAACTCAAAGAAAAACCAAGGAATCGATGGTTATTCTCAGGAAGTGAACTCAGAAAGCTGACCAAACACAGCAGAATAAAACTGGGATCACATAGTCAGGACTTGGTTTAGGTCCTCCGGCACCCGTAAGAATTGCCCAAATGTTTCTGAAGCCTCACGAAGTGTTAGCAACTCCTATAAAAGCCATGAAAGGGACTTGAGACACAGATTTTATGGAGTAAATCTCCATGGTTTTACACTGCTTTCAAGGAAAGAAGTCCCCACACTTGCAGGCGGCTAGTTTTATTTCACAGTTTTATTTCATGTGAAGATAACCATGGCCAGTGGGTTCCAAGAATGGTACACAGCACCTCTGCATGCTGACCAACCTGCTCCTCTTCTGGATGAAGCTGCAGAAGAACTCAGATTAAGACGTACATTCAGATTCTCTGTGGTTTTATACTCTAGATAAACATTTACATCTCTTACAAAGAGGCTATAAAAACCTACAAAAGCAGAATAATTGTTTTACACAGACTCCATGGAGCAGCAGTTGACTATCTGTAGCACCTGGGAATGGGAAGTCGGGCTGTTGCACACCTCAGCCAGGTATTTGTTGCTGCTCTGTGGGTGATTCAGGGTTTTTTGCATCACAGAGAGCACTAGCATGAGCAGTTCCCAACCTGGAGGACCTGCATAAGACACCACTCCAAGGCAGGTGCACAACCAGCTGTCTGCCTCTTCCCTTGCACCCCCAGGCAGCACCAAGGTAGAGAGCACACAGTATCACCTCCTTGGTTTCGAAAGTCCCGTTACCTTTTTCAGAGAAGAAAATCTCTGTTTACAACGCCTGCAGGAACTCAACAGGACCTGCTGCGGTGCTGGGGAGCGCGATGACCCACTCCGGCCCCCGAGCAGCTGCCTGAGTCCAGACTCGGTAAGGTTGCCCATTTCTAGCCTGTTTGAGGGGAAGGCTGTGGTCTCCGCATTAGTCCTGACCTCTGCAGACTGCAGCTCTGCAGGTGAGGTTCTGCGGAGCTGGAAATCATTTTGCATATTTTCAGCACAACCCTCAGGTTTCTAAGAACTGCAACCCATTGCTCATCTTTTCTCCTGTATGTCTAGGCGGTAGGTTGACCTTGGCTGGATGCCAGGTGCCCACCAAAGCCACTCCATCACTCCCCTCCTCATCTGGACAGGGGAGAGAAGATACAATGAAAGGCTTGTGGGCTGAGATAAGGCCAGGGAGAGATCACTCACCAGTTACTGTCATGAGCAAAACAAGACTTGACTTCAGGAAATTAGTTTAATTTATTACCAATCAAATCAGAGTAGGCTAATGAGAAATAAACCCAAATCTTAAAACACCTTCCTGCCCTTCTTCCCAGGCTCAACTTCAACTCCTGATTTTCTTTACCTCCTCCACCTGCAGCGGCACAGGGGTACGGGGAATGGGAGTTGAGGTCAGTTCATCACGTGTTGTCTCTGCCACTCCTTCCTCCTCAGTGGGAGGACTCCTCACATTCTTCCCCTGCTCCAGCGTAGGGTCCCACTCATGGGATACAGTTCTCCACAAACTTCTCCAACATGAGTCCTTCCCACAGGCTGCAGTTCTTCATGAACTGCTCCAGCCTGGGTCCCTTCCACGGGGTGCCGTCCTTCAGGAACAGATGGCTCCAGCGTGGGTCCCCCATGGGGTCACAAGTCCTGCCAGCAAACCTGCTCCAGCCTGGGCTCCTCTCTCCAGGGGCCAGAGGTCCTGCCAGGAGCCTGCTCCAGTGTGGGCTTCCCACGGGGTCACAGCCTCCTTCGGGCATCCACCTGCTCCGGTGTGGGGTCCTCCCTAGGCTTCAGGTGGAGCTCCGCTCCAGCGTGGAGCTCCATGGGCTGCAGGGGCACAGCCGGCCTCAACCATAGTCTTCACCAGGGGCTGCAGGGGAATCTCTGCTCTGGTACCTGGAGCACCTTCTCCTGCTCCTTCTGCTCCGACCTGGGGGTCTGCAGAGCTGTTCCTCTCACATATTCTCACTCCTCTCTCTGGTTCCTGTTGCCCATCAGTTTTTTCCCCTCTTCTTCAATGTGTTACCCCAGAGGTGCTACCACTGTCGTTGATGGGCTCGGCCTTGGCCAGTGGTTGATGGGCTCGGCCTGGGCCAGTGGCGGGTCTGACTCGGAGCCGGCTGGCACTGGCTCTGTTGGACACAGGGGAAGCTTCTAGCAGCTTCTCAAAGAAGCCACCAGTGTAGCCCCACCCCCTACCAAAACCTGACCATGCAGACCCAATACAGTCTGAAAGCATAGTTTACTTCTGTATCTCTCAGCTGAGATTTATGAACAAAACAGTGTTACGAATGTATGACTTAGTTTCACCTATGAGTCATGCCAAAAGCCTCTCAAGTGGAGTGGCCCAATTAGCAGGCACCTGTACAGCTTCCTATCGCTCACCTTTAAAGGCACTTCTTAGATATTTTTGAAAAGTACAGTCTTCTTGCAATACCATCAAAGCAGCATCTTACTGTAAGGTTGAAACTTAGCAGTTTTTCTTCCAAGACTGTTTTTCTGTCTTCCTTGAAACACGATCTTTCCTGCCTCCTCTAAACACTATCATGCCTTCCTCCTTACTGTGGATTTCGTCCTACTGCTGAGTCTAACAGCTCTAAGAAACTCATGCAACTTTATGAAAAAGCTAGAACAACTATTTGTGTTGGAAAGACCTAGAGTTTAAATATGAGTTTTCAAGCAATGCCCCCTCAAAGTCGGTGGGCAAAGCAGACGGGCTGATCCTGTTGCACAATTTACAACCCCTGTGTCACACTACTGCTGCCTCCAGAGCAGCAGGTTCTCAAGGACACTGCAGTGTGTATACAATATCCACAGTGTGACACACAGCAAAAAGTCCTTTCACCGGTCATTAAAATTCTCAACATTCGGGCATTTTCCTTCACATGTAGTACATTTATTAATTGCTAGGGATTTCACACTTATTTAAGTCTTTCAGGATTTGATTATTCTCTTCTGGCAAAAAAGCTGAGAAATTCCACTTTGATCAGGTCCAGTGGGCAGCAGTGGAGAAGAAAATCATACTTCCAAAACAGCAAGTAGGCTACAACACTGCAGCGCATCCCTCCAAGCTCTTGTTCTTGCACGTTCCCCAGGGCTGCACTGGAGATGGTGTTCACTCTTCAGGTGAAACCAGCTGCTAAAATACGCCCAACAAGCTGTCTCCAAGAAAAGTCCTCTCTCAGGAACTGCAGCGCCTACACTCTCACTTGCTGCTCTTCCCATTCAGACAAATCCAGAAATCTCCATCCGGTCTTTACTCTGCACGTCTAGAGCTGAATATCTTGGGGCTGACAGAAAACTCTTGGACTAGCTATTGTAGCACATCACTTCTCAAAACTCTAACATCTCCTCAAGATGGCAAAAACAATTGTGCATTTTTAGTACCAAGATACAACCTTATTTAATATCAGATAGACTTTTTTATTATTATATTAATATCTATTATTAGTTTCTGAATCCCTCACTTTGATGTGAAGAGCAAGGGCTTGCCCATAAATTATGCTAAAGCTTCTATCAGTAACAAATCCTCAGATTTATCAGCAGTCATAACCTTCATCAGCCTCAACCTCTACGCCTTGTGTATCAGGGTATGTCCAAAACGCAATGGAGCCTGTAAGGTGAAGTTTTACGTCGGTTGGCTTAGGTGCACAGGGCAGGCTGTAAAATGCTCCTGAGACGCAAAGTAACCCCAGGCAGAATTCCTTGCAGCCACAGCCAGCTTCCTCGGTTATCTCTGTGGGCCAGTATTTTGCAGCACAGATGCACTGGCAGTTTCAGACAAAAACGCTTCCGTGTACTGGGCCCAAGCGTTGTCTGTGTTCTGTTAGCTGCCGACTCCTCTGTGCGTGCTCTTTTTTTCCATAAAAAGCAGCACTGCCCCTGGCTGGATGCTCCTCCGCTCGCATGTCAACTCCCCGCCTCTTCATCTGCTACTCCTCTGCACACCGCCGAGAGCTGTGATTACAGGATGTCTCTCTCTTCGCAGGTGGCATTGCTGTAGTAGGTCGGTTACGTGTAGGAAGTCACGTCTCCACATGTTAATATATCCATCCTTAGCACCTTAACTCAGAGGAGGCTTTTGTTTTCCCATATAATGAATGGGAAGAGGCGTGAGCTGAAATCTGTAATGTAGGAAATACTGATCTAGAGTTTCATACGTGCTATTGCCTGTCTTTTGCCACATGGACCAGAGAATTATTTAGTAATCTGTCCACACTTTTCTGATTAGCCTTTCGTACACCACCACAACTCAACTTCTCCTAATATTGAACCTCTGTGCAAAGATCTGGGACGTTTAGAGACACACAATTATAAATATAGTCACCCCATCTTGACCTGAGCAAAACTCCCTTGAAGGGCAAGCACGGAGCAGAACCGGTCACTCTCATCAGCTTCACGCGCCCATCACAGCAGAGCCGTGCGGGGAAGGCTGCTTTGCACCAGCATTCTGTACCCCAGCTGAACATCATCCTTGCTAGCAGACATATTTGTAGGGAGTACCTTTTCAATATTTAAAGTCACAGGTGTAATGGATCCTGCCCATGGATGAGAAGAGCTGGGGAAGCAGATGACCTTTAGATCTTTGTAGTCTTTAATAGCCCTGGTTTTACTAGCTGCTCTAGCACCGAATTACTTATGTACAACTGAAAAGAAGTTTGGGTTTAGTTTTACAAATTAAAGCAGTAAAAGTAAACTGCTTTAATCACTTTGGGAGAGTAACAATGTTTTTATTTTTCTTTCATGGGCCAACACTCAGCACAGTTAAAACGTTAGAGCCAGGTATGACCCTTCTGAGAAATATTATTCTTAAATGATTATATTGTCTTCATATTTATCAACCTTGAAAAATAAGACATCAGGTTATTTCCTGTGGACTACCCACAAAATCTGACATTGTAGAAAAATTGTCAGTTCGCCTTTGTTTCAAGACATCCCTTCCCCTTTCCAGTTATCCCCAGAACTCCCCAGGAGGGAAATATCACTTCAGTTCTGTCTTTTTAACTTGCCTGATTTACATAACTCTAATGATATTTAAGTGCCTTTGGCTGCACTTTCCTTTCCTTTCTCTGTTTCCTTACTCCCAAACTCTCAAGGCAGATGAAGTAACAGTCGGCAGCATCTCGCTCGCTGCAGCGTTGCCTATGCTGCTCTCGAGTCACGCCACTGTGGTGGCAGCCGACTGAGCAGCTCTCCATTCCTCCCGTGAATTCCAGCTTTCCTTTGGGAAGCCGCTTCTGACTAGGCGTCCTCCCCAAATTGGGGAAAAGAGCTCCTCCTTGGAGTCGCACCGTTCTCGCAGGAGCAAGGGCTGGAGGAAAGCAGAGAGGTGCCGCAGCTCAGGCCAGTTCTGGTTCCAGCCTGACCTTCCCTCTTGCACGAGTGATGGGGACAGGTCCTGGGAGCTTTTCATCCGTACCATCCGCGCCAGGTGTGAGAAGACACAGACATCACTCCACCCAGCAAGGCCAGGGAAGAGAAAAATGACAACAAACCCTGATAAAAAATAACAGGCCTGAAGAGATGCAGAAGAGGACAGATTTGTACTTGGGGATTGAATGTTAGGGATGGGCAGATGTGGAGTTGAAGAGTTCCTGCAGACAGGATGAAAGGAATCTCAGTAAATACACGTGATCTTCAGCTGTGCCAATCTCTCTCACTGACTGAAGTGTGGGCTGGCAGCCCCAAATCATGTCTTTTAGGGATGGACACATATTTCAATATTCACAGTCATCAGCTGATATTTGACCTTCCTTGCTATTCAGCTTTGCTTTCTGTTCCTATTTGGCAGGCTGTCTCTTCCCATTTTTCTCTGTTTTCCTTCCTCTCTGTACACAAAGAAAATTGAAGTATGGGAAACAGCAGTAACTGTCTGTCTTCACTGCTTCCCTGATAGTCCATGTGGGGAAGGGAAAAGCTGAAACCAGTTCTCTCTGTCACTCCCAATGTTGTGCCAGCAGTCACACATCTGCTACACAATTTCTGCTCTCTGTCTTTCTAAAAAGGGGCTGGAGTCCTCGCCACGCACACAGGCAGAAGATGTGGATAACGACTCCTGCCTCACAAGCCCCTGTGCTCGTCTCTGAAGTGATGGTTTCCAAATGAGCACGTGGACCGCTACTGACTTTTAAGCTGCTTAAAGTGCCATGTAAAAACACCCTCAAAAGTGCCTAAAACCAATTTTAATCCATGCTGTCATCTTTTCCTTTTGGCTATGTCAGCCACACGCCACCTTCTGCACTGATGCCTGGCACAGTGTTGAGAGCTTCTGCTGTCACCATGGTAAAGCACAACTCTTCCCATGACGAAAATCCAAGTAAACTGCATCCAGGAATACTAGAACTATTTAAAATTTTGCTTCATACAGAATAGGCACAAGAAGCGCAAGCCTGAAGCAGTCCTTACCCAGGATTTTCTCGAACAACAATAACCATTAAAATAAATCAGCCTTCAGAAATAGTTACGTTCCCATGATGATCCTCTATCACCAGTCACAGTATACACCTCATCCGTTGCTCTTAGTAGCCCTCCCCCTTTATTTTTTTTTCCTAACCTGGATTCACCAAGAAATATCTAGCATTTTGCTAAAAGCATACAATGTCCTTTGTATTAAACCAAAAATAAAAATTGACTGTTCCATTGCTTTCAAATAACTCATAAAAGTACTACCTTCTAACAGAAAGTGAGTCTTTCGTGTAAAAACTAATAAAGAGCAATATATTCATTTTATGGGTCATGATATCATCTTCTAAAAATTTGTAAGGACTGCACTACTTTGTGTGATTACATTTAACCAGTAAAATCATTTGAAAAGAACATCCATCTCTTTCAGAAGTTTAACTGGAACAAGACCCTGCAGGGTATTCACTATATTACCTTTTTGGTCATTGTGAATGTACTATTTGGTTTAGAATAGATTGCTGTGGACACACAGGAGATTTTTCTCTTTTTTAAACTTCTTTCCAGCTTAGAAGAAAGAAATCTGACACCAATATACAGTTGGTACTAATAAAGGCAGAATACTCATGTAATCAACCCGGTATATTAGGGCGTGACCTTCAAACCATGACAAAGGCACAGTCAAAACCAGCAGAGTCACCCAGTGTGCTAGGGGAGGGAGTGCTCCTTGGAAAACAGGTTCCAAAGGATGTGTTTACATCACCCAACCTACATATGGGGACAGTAAATTCCCCTACACACCCACCAGCAGGGCATGATCTACTGATCGTCTCTTCCAATAGTAAAAAGACGCAACCCTTCGGTTTAATGACCTTTGTACTGCTCTATGTTCCTAGGTCAAGGCAGAATCAGTAATCAAGCCCTGCATCACGAAAACTGTCATTTTGTTTTGGTCTGGTTGGTTTGTTTGTTTTAAAAATACGGTACTCTTAACAGAGAGCAACTGCGTGCACATCCTTGGTTATCACTGGATCACCCACACTATAATCTCCATAGTTCTTATTTTAAAATAGAAGCATTTTCACCATTCCTGCCTCCCAGACAAAACCCCTTCTCGTACAGCAGATGGCAAGGCGTTGCCTGGGTACAGACTCTACCAATCCCTGTAAATACATCAGCAATTTTAATGTCCACAAGCATAACTAGGTTTAGGCAGAGCTTCCAATAGTACCCCGAATATAAATATCAAACTTTCTCCCACCTCAGACTTCCTCACACCTTCTATTGAGAATTAATACAAGCCAGCTTCACACCTTTCAAGCAACCCTAAAACCTCCAGCACCGCATTTGGTTTTCGAAACCATTGCACAGCTTCCTCAGTGCAGCATGCTGCTAGTACCACATTGTCTGACCCCACACCGACCTCATTTTCTATCATGGCTGATGTAGCTCAGAAAGAATGATTTCTGGCCTAAGAGAACATTTAAGTATCTATGAATCATAACAGCAGAAAGACAGAGAAAGAGGCTAGATATGTGTTGACTGTACAGTTCTGCCCCAAATGTACTTTCATCTTCTCAGAAAAAAAAGAGAAATACTCTGAAATTGTGCAGACCCACTAGTATGCCTTCAAGTATAGTCTTATTCCTACTCAAAAAAAAAAAAAAAAAAAAATCTAGTTACTATTTCAGGAACTGGTTAAATTCCATCACATTCTACTACAATACCTCTGTATTTTCATTTGGAGAGTTGTTTCTCCTTCATTTCCAGTCTCCATTTTTTTAAGCAGCTGCAGTGAAACATGGCAGAAATGGGTGCCCATCCTTAAGTATGGGGAGCAAAGTGAGAAAATCTCTAAACCCCTGTGGGATGAATGTTACCGTAGAATTGGAAGACACAAAGGTATTTTTAACAACTTCTGTTTTGTAATTAGGGAAAATGATTTTTTATTTTCCTTTATTTCATCTTCAGAGCAGTATCATAATAAAAATCTCCTCCTGTCGTTTTCCTTCCTGGAACTGCAGCATCACACAAGCACAGCAGGACAAACGGTTCTTGTGAAAAACTCATTTTTTCTCTCATCTCTGACAATCTAAGATGGAAGGATTAAGTGATGATCCTCTGATGTACCTTTTGCCTTGTCTCCATGCATACACTTTGCTCTTGCTAGCTTGCTGACCAGTCTTCAAATATATTGCTTGAATAGCCCCATTCCATTAGGGAACTGACATCTCTCCCTTTCGAGTGTTATTAATATCAGTCCTTGAAAGCATTTAACCAATGACAATCTAACATTAGCTCACAATGGGATTTAAAGACATTACGGTTCATTAATTTATGGTTTAATGCTGGCTTCTTCCAATCTGTTGTCCTTTCTCATTACAAATGGCAAAAAAAACAAGCTATAAAGTCCACAATATCCTGCATAAAATGCTGCATAAGGGTTTCATTTATTTATTTACTGGTATGATTGAAACATACGAATCCTGTGCCTGTTTTGCAAGTCAGTTGTCAAAAAATAACTGCTGGACTTCTGGCAGATACTATTTTTGCTTCACTTTTCCTCTTCTTACCATTTTTCTTCCTGCACAGACAATTTACATATTATATTTTCCTCTCCCATAAAATCTCGGTAAAATATGAGAAACATAACACAGATTTCAATCAAACTGAATTGAATAAGTGAAATAATATTATTTAAACCTTTCGAGAGGATACTCCTGAGAAGGAGGATAGGTTAGCAGCTGCAACTGATTTAAGAAATGCAGACAGAATGATGTTCAGTTCTGTCATAACCCTAGTTCTTTGCAAAATTAGATCAATGTAATTGAGTTTTCATTGTTTAAAGAAAACAGAAGGAATAAAAATATGTCAAAATGTCTTGTTTGGAAATTGGAATAAAGTATTTCGTGTCTTCACTTCATGATCTGCACTTTACAGAGTGCTTCCGGGCAAGCAGGAAAGCAGCTGTGCTGAAAAGGTCCTGGGGACCTTGTGGACACCATGCTTAACAGTGTGCCCTGGCAGAAGAGAAAGCCGACAGCATCCTGGGCTGTGCTAACAGCAGCACAGAGAGTAGATCAAGGGATGTGATTATCTGCCTCTGCTATGCACATGTTATACCACATCTACAATACTGCATCCAGTTTCAGTTTGCCAGGAAAGATGAGCAAGTTCAGCAGAGGGCCACCATGACGGTTGGGGGCTGCTTGTCCTGTAGGTGGCCAAGGTGGCCAACAGCGTCCTGGCCTGTATCAGGAATAGTGTGGCCAGCAGGAGCAGGGAAGTGATCGTGCCCCTGTACTCGGCGCTGGTGAGGCCGCACCTCGAATCCTGTGTTCAGTTTTGGGCCCCTCACTACAAGAAGGACATTGAGGTGTTGGACCATGTCCAGAGAAGGGCAGCAAAGCTGGTGAGGGGTCTGGAGCACAAGTCTTATGAGGAGCGGCTGAGGGAACTGGGCTTGTTCAGTCTGGAGAAGAGGAGGCTGAGGAGAGACCTTATCGCTTTCTACAACTACCTGAAAGGGGCTTGTGGTGAGGCGGCTGTTGGTCTCTTCTCCCAAGTAACCAGCGACAGAATGAGAGGCATTGGCCTCAAGTTGCACCCAGGAAGGTTTAGACTAGATATTAGGAAAATTTTCTTTACTGAGAGAGTGGTCAAACATTGGAACAGGCTGCCCAGGGAGGTGGTGGAGTCACCCCAACTGAAGGTGTTCAAAAAATGTGTAGACGTGGCACTTGGGGACACGGTTTAGTGGGCATGGTGGTGTTGGGTTGATGGTTGGACTTGATGATCTTAAAGGTCTTTTCCAACATTAATGATTCTGTGATTCTGTGCGGAGAGGCTGAGAGCACTGGACTGGTTCAGCTGGAGAAGAGGTGGCTTCAGGGGACCTAGTAGCCTGAAGTAGTAGTAGGGGACCTGCCTGCACCTATAGGAGGTTATGGGAAAGACAGAAAGGCTCTTCACAGTGCTACATGCTGAAACAAGGTCAGACTGGATATAAGTAAAAATGTTTCTCCGTGGAGGCAGTCAAGCAGCAGAACAGGCTGCCCAGAGAGGCTGTGCTGCCTGCATCCTTTGAGGTTTTCAAGACTCAGCTGACTGTCCAACGCCATAGCTGACCCTGACCTGAGAAAGAGGTTGGACTAGAGACCTGCTGTGCTCCCTTCCAATCTGAATTGTCCCGTCATACTATAAACATAACTGACTTCTGTTCCCAAATCCTATTACATACATTGGACTGATAAGACTCTGGGGAAGCAAGGCTTGGCACTAAGAATAAATTTCTTTGATAAATCAGTAAGATACTAGGGTGTTCCAAGGTCATGAAAAGGATGACTACAGAGACATGACTACAGAGTGTCCTTTTTTCTCTTAATTTCTTCATTACGTTTTGTGTATAATTGTTGTATTAAAGCTTTGGGAGTCAAAACTCTCTACTCTTTTGCAGTGTTTGAATTCTGGGGTTACTATTCTTATATTATAAAAGGTAACAAGGAATGCCAGAGATTATTGTACGGCCTGACTTTAAACCCATGCCAGCTAAGATATTAGTACGTTAATATAAGCATTATTAATGACAGCCATAGGCTCAGAGACAGAACACAATCCCTGAATTAACATGCTTGTTTAAACATAGCCAAGATTTTTTTAACCTGGTATTAAAGCATAAAACAAAAAGAAAATCAATGTTACTTATAAATACATTTAAATATATTTTGTATTTAAATAAACCCCTAAATTGATGTAAATCACTCCTGCCAAAAAGGAATAAAGATTTTGATTGCAGGAATGAGTTTATTCAGCAATATTTAGATGTGAAAAAAAATAATAATGGTGACGTGGAACATTAGTGTAACTCTGTACCATTCATAAAGTGTCAACTCTGCTCAAAACTTAAGTTACTCCACAAGAGATGGATAACATGCCTGCCCTGCTTAATGGAAATGCTTTTTTCTAATAAAAAGCAGCAGATTATGTTTGTGGGCAACTTGGGGCAATCTTTTAGGTCTGCCAGTACCCTAGCAAGAATGGACTCTAATACAGGTTTCATTGCCTTTATTACTGTTTTTCTTGCTGTTTATTGTCTCCTGTTCTGATTGAAATACACAGGTGTAATGAATAATTTATAGCATTACACATTTCCTCTTCCAGAAAATGCAAATCATAACTGTGTCTATATCAGTGATAAAATGGGTAAGCAGATACACTAAAAAGAGATATATAGCAAATGCTTACAGAGCTTCACCAAAATTACCAGCCATCCATCCTTCATAACTGTCCTGTATTGCTCATCACAGACCACTAATGCTTTAAGAGCCACAAATCTATTCAGATCCATCACTGTAGATGCCGTGACCAAGCCAATCTCCTTGAAAGTCTATGAACGTAGCAAAAGTGAGACTGTAAAAGGGGAATTATTTTTTTTTTCTTTTTTAGTTAAGGCCTGCCTGTACAGAGAAGCCTGAGAACAAACTACAACTAAAGTACTAAGCAACGGGCTGTCTTCCCTTCCCCCTTAACAGCTATACAACATATGGATTTGTTTCTTTGTGGATGGCTCTGAAGGCTATTTTCTACGAGAAAGAAATGACCACTGAAGAACAAAAGGGAAAAAAAAAAAAAAAGAATTCTGTGTTTCTAGAATATATAGGATGCCCAAAGGCAGACAGGCATGAAAAGCACGAAAAACCCAGTCATGAAGAAACAGTCAGGACTTTAGTGATCCACCATTGCTAGACTTCCCAACGGCTTGATAAGATAACCAATATACACGGTAGTCTACAGTAACAGGACAACACACTATCTTACATTGTTATTTTGATAAGTGCTGTCCCTTTTATCTCTCTAGGAACCATTGGAATCAACTCTTCTCAATCTCTCCTGGGTTTATAACATTCTCAATTGTTTGATGCAAGCCAGGGTCCAAACACATTTTTACAATGCTCTTCCACGAGCTTCATATTAAACTGCTTCCCGTACGTGTTAGAGTGAGGCTGCAAGTTCTCCACAGTCTGATAGCCCCATAAACCTTTTTAGTATCCTAGGAATGAAGTTCATTTTTATGTGGAAATTAGGTTAAGATAGGCTAGGGACAGTCACTTACCGTGATGCAAGTCATGATGACAGACCAGCATTCGTACTCAGTGGTCCTTGCCGCAGGGAAATTGTACTTGACTTTTCCTGCTTCCACAAATAATATTTTTTCTGTCTTCCAGCCTTCTTACACCAAATCCCTTCAGATTCCAAAAATCTCTGGATGTCACACACATCCCAAGTCTGTCAAAACAGTTACTGATCCAGTTACTAGCATTAGATCTTTATGAACATACAATTGCAGTATTCATCTCACATCAGACACCAGAAGTCTAATGTGTTGTTTGGTTTTCTTTAGAGAGAGAAGTATTTTTTTTTAACTTGGAACTAATTACTGATTAAACAGTAGATAGGAAAATGCTCCAGATCATTTTTAATCACATGCAGGCTAGAGAAATAAAGATTATTCAAGCTTAGTTGATGTTTATATTGAAAATAAAATGCAAGGTTTGTTACATGTCTAGAGTCAAAAAGATTCATCACTAAAAACAAGTTGTTACTTGCAATATTAACAGGGCTTGTTCAATGAATATTCTATTAACTCTTCCTTGTAAAAGCCAATCCAGAGTACTAGAAATAGGAAATTAAAGCATACTTATTTTTTCTTGCTGACTCAGATCTGATCAGTAATAGTAATAATCAGTAGTAATCAGCCATTACTACTAATATAATTTTGTGCACATAAAACCTCAAAAAAATTATTAACTTTATAATTAATTTTAAAAAATGTCAGAGTATAATTCTTTGCATTTTTATAGTATCTCCTATTCAAGAAGTACTTAGTGTTGGCAAAGACAAATATATTAAATCTCCTATTTCCTCTGTGGGTTAGATACCATGCAAGGAGGAATACTAAAGAAAGCTCATGGGCTTGTTGAAGGTTATCTAAGGTGTCTGTAGCAGAGTAAGGAACAGCACTCACACATTCTGATTCCCCGCCCTGTGCTTTTCCTATCAGGTCATCCTGACTGAAATTTTGCTATCTGCTTCCATGCAACCTGGAAAACATTCAGTGCAGACGTTCTCTGCTTCACAGAAAGAAGAAATAATAAAATGGACACTGGGATGTTCTAGTAGAAAAGTCAGCATGGTCTAGCCATCTGCCTCCATCCTCCCAACAGCTGTAAGAACGGGCAGCAAGGTCTATGACCTTTCTGCTGGCTTCCCACAATGAGAAGTTCAGATTGCCCCAGCTCTCAAATGCAGTGGCTTACTGAATGCATACTCCCTAACATCCCATATGCTACCTGAATGAATGATTAAATTAGAAAAAGGTGCTTACTCATTTATGGTGCTATTTAAGTGACTGGAGAATCAAACTTAGGAGTTCAAGTTTCATTCCATCTGGGATTCCTACACAAGCAACATTGACTTAATCACTCCTAGGTCCGTTTTTGTTAACAAATCTACATGCAAGATGCAACAGAGTTAAAGATAATTATTTTTCAATCTTGGGATCATGCCAATAGTGACTTGCTATCCAAACAGTAGTCCATGATTTCTTTGTCCCCCCTGGGATGGACGATTAGGCTAGAAATGCCCAGTACCACTTTCAGGACTATGCTACTTCTGAAGCCATTTTTACAAGAGGAAATGTGAACACTCTGCCACTCAGGACAACCAGGTACCACAGCAAAACTCAGAACTGCATGGTCAGGTGCATATGAAAACCTTGAAGCAGATACCTTAAGGAATACACAAAAGAAAGCTTATTTTAAAAGCAATGCTTACTGATTTTTATGATGCACTTATACATCTGGGAAAATACATAATATGTTAGTACAGTATATTTACTGTCATTAAAATTCTTCCTTAAAATAAACTGCAGAAACTGCTAAAAAGATACTGCATTCATGCAACAAATAAAGCAAGAAAATCTGCAAGCTTTTCTGCTTCACAGAAAAAAAAGCTCACACAAAGCAAACAAAGGAGAAAGACAGACAGAAAATAAAAGATATTATGGGGAAAGGAAAGGGACTGACTGAAAAGGCATTAAAAGTGGAAAAAAAGTTGACGTAGTTTGAGAAAAGAACCTCAAAGAAGAGGAATAGTAACTTTTGGAATGAACCTTATCCACAGGTAATTTGTCTCAGAGGAAGCTGCTGTGAAGCAGCTCAGTGAGGACACTCAATGAACAGCTGGGAGCTACTCCAGTTTTAGGGAGCAGGGGGGAATAGGAGCAAGGAGAATCATTCGAGCTTTTTGATCCTCAAGGGAAGGTCTGAGGTGAAGATTTTAACCATGTTTTGACTCCCAAACAGAATATCTCAAAACTTTCTGCTAGAAAGTACTAATCTGTAGCATTCCCTAGAATTTTAATTTAAAATTAAGCTACAGCAATTACCATTCCATTTCCCTCTTATGAGTTAGAATAACAATTATGAATCACCAGGCTGAATATGGTTTACTCAACCTCTATTATCAATGAGGATATCAGTTTCATAACCACATAGGAAACATGACACTACTTTCAAAAACCAATTACCAATTACCAATTTATATGTATAGAAATGAAATTAAAATATCAAAATAAAAATACAAAGATTAATTATTTAATATTTCTGGAACATTGGATGATTGTTTGCCTTTCTGTTTTGATTTAGAAAGATTTTGAATGTCAGACAGTCCCTCCTGATTGCTCACTATTTTAATAATGAATTTTGTATAAATTGCAAGTATGAAACCCCCATCATCTGTCTGGTAATGAAATATGATGACTGCACCATAGGGTTGCATGAGATTTTCTAGACTATCAGCTCATCTAGACTATCAGTATTATCTTGTACAAATGCAAAGTATGCAGTTTGCCCCTCTCTCTTACATGTTCTTAAATACAAAAAGAGGGTTTACTTACTTCCTTCAATAGATTTAACTAGGATCTCCACACTAATATTAGTGGGAAACTTTGACGCAACGTAATGGTCTGATAATCAAAAGTAAAAAGAGAAAAAAGTGAAGTATCCATGAAATACACCTCCTGAAATATTTGGGAATCAGCCCATAAATGCTGATTAGTGAATCTTTGCACACTACTTATGAGAAAAATAGAGAGATTCAATAACTTGCCTGTGCTTCCATAAACTCATCTTCAAAGCGGGTCTGTCTGTCTCTGTGTTCCCAGGTGTATCAGCTGTGAAGCATCTCATCTCTTGAAGTCTTTTAATTATCTAAATATAATTAATGCTGAAAAACTTTATCAAAATCTGCATTTGTTAAGGACACAACAATGTCAGTGAGGAAAACTGAGTATCAAGTTGATTCAAACGTTCTGTGTATGCAGGTCATTGATTGACCTGTAGAAGACAGTGACAGCATTTAATATACATGACGAATACTAAATTTTAAAGATACCATCTTTCTGGAATCTTTGATATAGCACATGCATCAAATTGAGTCAGTTCTTGTCATAATTTCTGAAAGAAGCCAATTCAATGTTATTACCAAACGTGCAAATGGGACAATTATCAAGGCTGGAAACCAAAGTAAGTTTCATCTCTGGTAGAGAATGGTTTCTGTACAGCTTTGAATTTATTCATTTATAATTATTCATTATCAGATATTATCCTGTGCTAAGCTAGGAATACACAGCTAGAAGTCAGAGACACTGTTAATTCATACATGTGGATACTGTACTTATTTATGTTGCTTACTTGATAGAATTAGGCAATGAAAATAAAACAATTCAGAATGATTACACATAAACCTGGTTTTTTTCCCTTTTTCCACTTCTGTCATATAATATTATATAATTTTATTAATAAAATAGTTGCAGCTAGTTAATACTAACCTCATTGTACATTCACTTTTCTCAAAGCTTTTTACAGATGTGACCATTTGTTAACTTACAAGCAGCAAACACATTTAGTTGACCTGCTTGGTGGAATAAAGGGCAAACACTGAGCAGGTCATGACAGTAGAGGTGACTATGTCATAAGCTACGTAGGATACTAGAAATATTCTTTTAATAGATGTGGGTGCTGTGCGGGTGCCTGCATAGCCTACCCATGGCAAATGACCTGGATAATACCACCTGTTAAAATATGAATGTTAACAGTGGGGAGGGTGTGTGTGTATGGACTGAATACACAAAACTCTCTGGAGGCCATTTGCCCAAAACTGGTCATGCTAAAGAAGATCAAGACCATCAAAGCTGGTCATGTTGAAAAGGAAGACAAATATCAACCAGATTAAATGGTAACTAGGGAATTACAGAGAGACACTTGAAACGAAGGAGGAATCCGTCTGAAAAGAAGTATAAAAGGAGCATGAAAATTTGTAGCAAGTTACACATAACTGAGTGAAGACAGCAGCAGTCAAACCTTGTCTGTCACTGCCAGAAACTGCTCTGCTGGCATCACAGCCTCTGCCTGTGCTTTGCCAGAGTTCATAGAATCATCATAGTACGGTTTGGGTTGGAAGGGACCTTTAAAGGCCATCTAGTCCAACCCCCCGGCAATGAGCAGGGACATCTTCAACTAGATCAGGTTGCTCAGAGCCCCGTCCAACCTGACCTGGCATGTTTCCAGGGATGGGGCATCTACCACCTCTCTGGGCAACATGTGCCAGTGGTTCACCACCCTCACTGTGAAAAATGTCTTCCTTAGATCTAGTCTAAATCTACAGGGAGCCTGCATGCAGCTCGTGGGCTCTCAGTGTGGGGTGCAACAAGGAGGAACCCCCACCTGGGATATGCCTGCATGAACTCACGGGGTATCTTCTCAACATGGTGTGCATCAGTGGATTGTAGCAAATGGCAGGGGTACGCAGAGAGACACACAATGCACATCTGCCACAGGAGGCGCGGGCACGCAGGGGAACCCACACGCCCCAGAGTGGGATATGTGCCTGTAACCCACACAGCCCGTGTGCACCCAGCCGCTTTGGTGCATTATGGTTCTAGTGCAAGGGGGCATTAGAACTTTTAGGGTTAGCTAAAGAAGGGTATTTAGGCATTTGCTGATGTTCATTAATGTTTTTTAAGTGCTTCATATTGTGTTGTGTTGCTGATATAGCTCCTGAGTGTGTAGTACAGTAATTGCCTTTTAACTACATGTCATTAATAAATCAACAAACCACTTCCATTGTGTTTGGTTTAAACTTTTTGAAATGAGTAGTTCTTCCCTTTAACACATATACTATCATGCCACTGCAACACCGTGTCCCTTTGAATGTCATTTTTTGTGGAAGACAGGAATAGTTTTTTCACTAAATGTTCAGTTTCACGAGAATGTTTCTAGTGATTTTTTTTACAGTGTATGAAATACAACAACGATGGAAAAGCTAAACCATGCATGCGGAAGTTTATGACAATAACTTGATTGAAAGGTAAATTAGAACAAAGGCTGGATGACAACATTTTGGCATAAGTGTAATTCTTATTTAAAAAACTCATCAAAAGGGAGGAAAACTTCAAAAGGATTTCATTCACTAGTGTGCCTTTGGCTTGAAATACTTTGACTTCAGTGAATAAAACTGCAGTAACTTGGTTCAGCCACTGGTGGTTTTATTATATGACTGAGGCAATCAAATTCAGCTTTACGGCTAAGAGGAACCATGTCTCCTTTACTTTCAGTCATGTCCTTCTTTCTCTCCCACTTCCCAGCACCGATCATCGGATCCTCTAGTTGTAAAATGGATATATTCTGAAGACGAAATCTGAACTCTTTGATTCTTTTCTAAAAAGTTTAACTCCCTGAAGCAGCTCATTGTGGGATACTGAGAAACTCAATAATAAGCCTGAATGTTCCTCAAGAGGCTTGTAGGAATTAATCTAGTTCTCCCTCCAATTCTTAATTCTCTCTATTCCTTGAAGTTTGGAAAACTTACTCAGTCCATTCCTACCTCAAATGTATCAGCTGAAATAATATTTTCCTTCTTCCAACAGATCTGGGCAGACTGCAGAGACTTGCTAAGTGATGATTTTGGTAAGGCTGAGTTTCAGATTAAACTTAACTGCAATTGTACCTCTAAAGAGTTTAATGAATTGACATAAAATATATTAAAATATGTTAGTATAATTTAAACAGTAAATTACAAGTTACAATAATTGAATTGAAACTTGGGAATATCTAAGGAAAAATATATGACTTGTTTAAATTAATGCTGCTTCCAATTATAATTTCTAAATTAAACATTTGCCCCCAAGTTTTCATTTTCTTGCTCCTTCATTCTATTTCAGAAGATGACAATCTTATTCCACAGATTCATCTGACCCGCTCTCTCTCCCCTGGCTCCACATGATAGCCACGTTCAAAGTCCTACCTGTAAGGTGCTTGGTGACCATGCTAGATGATGCTATGTACGAGAGAAGGTCCAGGGCCAAGAGTCCACACACACAGGAAGAGCTCACTACCAAACAGAAACTTCACCTGTGCAGAAGTCAGAAGGTTTTTAGCAATCATCGTAGGACTGTGCAATCACCTCCCAAAGAATAGAAGAGTTATCACAGAATGACCATTTTCTGCTCAAACTGCCAGGCACAGATCTGTAGCCTTCCTTCTCTCAGGAAAACATGTTATATGATGTACATTTGAAGAAACAGCTGTCCCCCTGCATGCCCTATGAGAAAAAAATCACATGCATGATTTCCACCTCCCCCAGAAAGGATTAGAGAGAAGCATTTGTGCCTGACAGTCCTGTTACCTAGCTTAGCATGAAGGAATATCAGCTTCAACTGGAGTATTAACATCATGCCTAGAGCAGAACAAGTTACCATCCCCATGAATTTAAGCTCTGGTCAAGGAAACATGCATGGAGTGGTTCACCATACTTTCAGGAAGTCACTGTGCTGCAAAAAATCTCAACAGTCAACTTGGTGTGCAAGTCTCACACTAACGGGACATTTAGGGCTCAATTTCACCCTCACGAAGAGTTTCCACTCATCTGATTAACGGAGTATCTGGTTTTAGCTGCACTTAAAAAGCATTTTAGGTTTAGTCAGTTACTTGATAACATAGAGGATTTTTCTCAGGTAAGGGACCTATTCATAAAAAATCTGGTACATAACAAAGCCTGAATTAATTTGTCTTTATGGAAGGCTATACCTTTAAATTCAACCTTTAATCAGAGGATATAAAAATGTCTTACAAGAGCAGCTGAGAATTATTATCCTTGGCCAACATTTGGAGAAGCTAAGGTGTGGAGTCTAATGGCTTTTTCAGTATGATGTTCAAGTCAGTGGAAAAGCAGAGACTAGACAACGGTGTCCTGAAATTCATGAGCTTTGTATCAGCTACTGTGTCATACTGCTTCTCCGTTCTCTCTGTGGTCTGCCCTTAGAGCAGAATAAGGAACAATGTACACAGTCACCTTGCTGTGGTCTAACAGGTTACCACGACTCAACTGAACCACACTGTGTGTATTTACCCTTATTGTGCTCTCAATATTAGTAAATTGATTCAGTTTAAGATTCCTTCATTGCTGGCTAAACTAAATCAAATTTGCTTTAAGTTTGCCATGGGCTGAGAGTGAACTCATAAACAATACTGGAAGTCAGGCACTATGTGGTAGCTTGGTAAATCATAAACAACATGGCAAGTCAGGCACTATGCGGTGACTTGGTAAACCACAGTAACTTGGCTACTAGGATAAACCCGTATTTTGATGAGGTAAATCTTGCTTTCCTCAAGACCTAAAAATCCTTTACCAAACCACTGCCATTATTTATATTGACTGATTACTGATTTATCTATCAGTGATCACTATTTTGATCACTGATCTGTTGTCTTTCCAATGTATGTATAATATGCATATACAACATACATATTATATGTATATAATGTATATACAAATATAATGGATAACGTTCCCATCACCACATCATTGGAATTGGCAGTCCTAGATTTTTGATGCCTCTGCATCTTGCAGTCTTAGAGAACAATGAGACAGTCCTGCAGAGGGTAAATATCAAGGGGGGCATACAACACAAAGATTTCAATCTTCAAAACATTTACGTAGCAGGCAAGACACGAAAGCTGCTTTTAGCTCTTCCTCTCCTGCCTCCCTAATTCACTCAATTTCAGGAACCTATTTTATTTTTTCTACTAAAGGATATCAACAGCTCTCTTCTAACTGGTCCATTTTCATCTGTAATAAAGAATGCCTGTTACCCATGGTGTCAGACTGTAGGGGACTCTCCACAGGGAAGCAGTAGAAATCCTGTTTCTTGAGCTACAGACTGGACAAAGAACTAGAGCACATATTACAGTGGCTGCAGAAGACAGGCTGTATAGGAGTTCATGACATGAATAGGCCTCTCTGTTCTCATATTTATGACAGGATGCGTTGGATTATTTTGGTTACATGACGCTTTATATGAGCAAGCACAAACACAAAACAGATACCAAAAGAAAACACATTTCTGTTTGTGCAATAACAACAGATACAGGATCATCACAGAGCCTGCAAGGTAGGGCATTCACTTAATACTGGTTCATACTTCCTGGTCATGCTCATGCTTACTTCATATCACCTCGTCTGGTGTTTCTCTTACCCTATTTTTTTGCTTTGAAGCATAAAGAGTGAATATTTTAATGTGCTAATCTAGGGAAAAGCTGCAGACCGAATAGTTTCCCATCGCTTTAATTAATGGATACCACACTGCCTGGAGTTCCCAACTGTCACAGTTTCTATTTATTGGGAAACCTTTAATTCTCAGTGAGGAGGATCATTATCTGATACTCTACAAGTGAAGTGTGTGATGAGAAGAGCATGACTAATCAGAAAGTATTCTGAACAGCTAGGCTCTTGGTGACAGGCCCACAATCAAAGAGACAGTAAGAATGTGCACTAAAGCAATTTTGTGATTAACATATACGTGATTCTGGCCACTGCTGCATGCAAAGCAAGTTTTGAGGACAAGCAGACAAGAAGTGAACAAAATTTCTTATTTCCATAATTTTTCCAGTGAAACCTGAACTGAGCAGGAATAAAGCTGCTATCACTTTCTGCCTTCAGCCTATGAGAACAGTAGATGCACCACCTAGTAAGTAATAAATTTCCTTTTCCTAATTCCAAAACTACTGACACTCCTTATTCATTCCCTCATAGCCTAGAATATGTCATGTAGTAAGATTTCAAAAGAAGTTTTATATTTAGTTGCAATAAAAGCTAGGCTAGGCATGGCAAGCAGGCATTAATTAGCATTAGCCTGCCAAAAGGGGTCTGCAAAGGTCTTCTTGCCAAATGACAAAAAATACATCATCTTACTGTGCTAACTTGATGATTTTTTTGTTACCTGCTTTCTTTGTTCATTTTCATCAATTCATTAAGATGGCAGTTTGTCTTGCTGTCTTCTAGGCAGCCTAACCAAGAACCATGACAAGAGTAGAGATTCTAATACTCTGTTAGGGATACCTGGAAGATCTCCAGAAGGTAAACATAAAGAGAAACAAGCAGGTAAAGGACCAAACCCCAAAAGTTTTTACTTCTTTTGGATCATTGAACTCCTGTGAACCTCATCATTCCTAAAACACTTGCTACAACATTGCAGCAAAAGAAGTAAAAATATGTGATCACACAAACTCCTGTGATCCTCATCATTCCTAAAACACTTGCTACAACACTGCAGCAAAAGAAGTAAAAATATGTGATCACAAAGCTTACCAAAATATCTGAAGGTATGAAAGAGTCATTGCAAACTTAAGATAGGGTATTAATTTTTACACTTCCACAGTAAATAAAATACACTTTAATTCTTCTTCACTGGCAGATAAGCTACCTTAGGATGCAAGAACATGCACACAACTAGCTTGCTGTGAAGTAGTGTCCTGCAAGTTTTTACCTTAGCTAGCACCGCAGTAACTTTTTTTGTGTGCCATATTCTAAGAATAGGAACTGCGCATATATCTATTACAGGTGCTTTCACTCTTGAATTAGTAGGTCTATGCCTACAGGCAAAAGTATCTTGAAAATTACTTGAGAGGTATTCTCCATTGCTGTAATCCTTGTACAGCCCTTAATACTGGCAGAGAGTGTATGTATAAAATACAGCAGCACTTTTCAGCCTCTTTGTCTTCATTTTCAACAGATGTAAATGACTGCAAAGGTGCAGAACAATGGAGAATCTGGCACTTCATAAATATTAATTAGCAAAGAATTACACTGCCCCTTTGTGGTGCTAAGCATTATCATTCCCACTTTATAACCGGTGCCTCAGTCATGGAACAAGGTTAATTTACTAGTTCACAATAGCACAAGTCAATGACAGAGCCAGCAAAGCCACCTCACAGCTACTTGTGAGCCCCACAGTTCCACTTTTTTGTTTGCGCCTTTCTGTGTCTGTTCCCCAAAACAGCAAAATGACATCATATTTCCATCTCTTTACCTGGGGAAAATATCTGAAGATTCCCTACAGCAAAAAGCTGTCAGTGTCACAGCAGAGAACAATCAGCCAGGGACGGTTTCCCCTGGGACAAGAGGCATGACAAGCCAACAAGCAAAACTAGCAGCTCTAAAGGGGTTTTTTTGTTGACAAAAGGTTGGTTTAAAAATAAGCATTGTCATGTTAATTGTGGTATTTCCATTGACTCTGTGACATTAAAAGGCTTAAGAACACAGCCTGCACAATCTAATGACTGAGATATATTACAAACTGTAGACAAATCTCAAAAGATTAAAAGATTCAAAGGGTTGATGGTGAACCCAGAAACCTCGGTATTTTGATGAATCCTGGATTTTTGCAACTGGAAACACAAAGCAAGCTCTTCTGTGATCTGGCCAGAAATATTGGGGGTGGGGAGAAATAAATAAAAATAAAAGCAGCTTCTCAGAAAAGAAGGCATTCTCTCAGTATTTGACAATACCTGTCACATCAAGGCGTTTATCTGTAAAAGCAACACTGAAAATGAAAGATTTAGGAACAAAATAAAACTACTCAACGACCCTTTAATCTCCTCCAAAGACCAAATCACATTCCTATTTTAGAGATGGTCTGTGTCATTTTTTTCTTCATTTCAGTAGACTGAAAATTACCCTACAAGAATTCCATCATCAAAAGTCTCTGTTAGTTTGAAAAGCACAAGTACAGGACATTGGTGGTTCTGGACTTTGTTCAGCAAAGCCCATAGTCACACTTCTATATTACAAGATAGCTCTTGCTATCTAATTTTGTCTTGAGGTAGAAACCTGAAAGTTCAGATGAAAGGACACCACAATCCACCAAGTACAGGAATTAGCCCAATACTTCTGGAATAAGCAAGAGGTCACTATTCTGAACGCAACTTATTGCTGAAAAGAACTGTCTTCTGATAACTTCTAACTGGCCAAAATTCAATGATTTGGGGATCTCTCAAAATATCCAGTTGTCCATACCTAGCATGAACTGCTAGAGAAGCCAAGAATGGAATGAATAGCAGAAGCTTACTTTCTCATCTCTACAGGTGGTAATGAAAGTATCAGCATGGGGGTCTACAGGTACTTCCCCTATCCCTGCAGCAAACAGAAAAGATGACTAAATCTAACACTACTCTGTAGCAAAGTAGTCAGGTGAAGAAAGAAAATAAAATATAAAGCAACAGTATTTTATATCTTACCAGCAGTTATCTAAAAGAAACTCACAGGAATTTGCACAAAATGATAAAGTGAACAATCTGAATATTCATTTACATTACCTAACCACTACAAGTCTAAAATTAAATATATTAAGACCAAATTGTTTCTCTTGATATATGATTACTTCAGGTCCACTTAGATTTGAGTGATGAACCACACTCAGTATGAAAAAAATCTGAAACAAATTGAAGCGAAGCAAAACTGAGGTGAATTGAAAACTGGCTGAACGGCAAGGGCCCCGAGGGTGGTGATCAGTGGCGCAAAGTTGAGTTCAAGGCCAGGAACTAGCAGTGTACCCAAGGGGTCAACACTGGGTCCAAAACTGCTTAACACTTTCAATAACGATCTGGATGATGGGGCAGAATGCACCCTCAGCAAGTTCCCTGATGACACAAAACTGGGAAGAGTGACAGATATGCCAGAGGGTTCTGCTGCTATTCAGAGGGACCTCACTAGGCTGGAAGAATGGACTGACAGGAATTTGATAGAGTTCAACAGAGGCAAGTGCCAAGTATTGCACCTGGGGAGGATCAACCCCAGGCACCAGTACGGGCTGAGGGCCACCCAGCTGGAAAACAGCTTTGCAGAAAAGGATCTGGGGTTCCTGGTGGACAGATAGTTAACCATGAGCCAGCAATGTGCCCTTGAAACAAAGACTGACAGTATCCTGGGCTGCATTAAATTCAGTTTTCCATACTCTCCAGGCCACACCTGGAATACTGTAACCAGTTCTAGGCTCTGCAATATAAGAGAGATATAAACATACTGGAGAAAGTCTAACGAAGGGCCACAAAGACAACTGAGGAACTGGAGCATCTCTCCAACGAGGACAAGCTGAGATATCTGGGACTGTTTAGCTTAGAGAAGACAAGGCTTGGAGGGAGTCTTATCAATCTATATAAATACCTCAAAAGCAAGTGTGCAAAGGAGGCAGAGCCAGGCGCTTTCAATGGTGCCCAGGCAAAGGGCACAAACTGAAACACAGGAGGTTATGTTTGAACATCAGGAAACGCTTTTTTACTGTGAGGGTGACTGAGCACTAGCACAGGTTACCAACAGAAGTTGTGGAGTCACCATCCTTGGAGATACTGAAAAGTCTTCTGGACTTGTTCCTGAGCAACTGGCTCTAGATAGCCCTGCCTGAGGATGGGGGTTGGATCAGATGATCTCCAGAGGTCCCTTCCAACCTTGACCATTCTGTGATTCTGCGAGATATGAAAACCTAAGTCCTATCATTACTACTACTGACATCAGACGTTCTTGTCAGCCTTATGGCCATAAGGTGATACACATAGCATAAAAAGATAGCAAACTGTGAAATGCCATCATTTGACTCTTCAAGGACATCAAGTAAGAATATGCAACAGAGGTTTAATCTGCATGTTAGTTCCTGTATTTGAGACGAACATGGTGCAATGTAGAGTACTGGTGACTTCTAATGGTCTCTCTGATGGTCCTCCACTTCCTGGGGATAGCTGGAACTTGGCAGACAAACAAGAACCCAACATTTATACAAGGAGAAACCCCAGCTGCTCTAACTTAGTTAGGAACAGCTCTGCTTTCCAGCCAGTCACAAAACTGGGACATACTGAGCTTTAGTATTCTGTGCTGCATTCATCTTAAACAGAATTTCTGTTGGCACAAAAGGCATAATGCAGCTCTGTCTGATACCACCGAAAATCTTTCTGTTGACCTCAGTTAGCAATGATCAAGTACTACGTTTCTGAAAGTGACATCTGGAAGACAGTAAAAGCAGTCAGATTTCGTGAACTTTTGGTTCTAACAGTTACGCATGTTGTTTAAACTACTCGGTTTTATCTGTCTAAGCAAAGAAGCAAACAGACTATATAGAAAAATGTATTTAATCCCTGGTGTTATTTATCTGGGATTCCCAGACAAGTCATTAGAAGAAATGTTTGGTTGTTTCATGACAGCATTCAAAAGCTAAATGTCAGCTGAACTATTACAATTTCTTTATTGATCATTTAGAACATGACAGAAAATAATGAATAATCCCCAACATTGCTTTTACTTGTGAAATTCCTATGATGAGTCAATGAAAATTCATTTGAAAAGGAGTAGGGGACACATTAAAACTTCAGCTAGACAGTTAGTCAGCTAAACAGAAACTTCAGTAGGAAAGATTAGGTTAATACTGGGGGTGCAAGTCACAATAACACTCAAAGAAAAATACATTTCCCCAGTTTTTGTCCCATCTGAGTGACTGAATACTGGATGTGCTATTTACCTTATTCAGCTCTCACCTCAAGAAACCTCTGTGATATATCTCCTGGGTCTCCATTTGCATCTTGGACTTGACAGTGTAAAAACACAGCAATGTTATTCTGTGAAAAATCTTTCACATAAAATGTATCTCAAAGCAACACTCAGACTTAAATTAAACATTCTGTTACAATACAGAAGAAAGATGTTATGCTGCCAATTTAATCTGAAAAGCAGCAAGAAAAATTGTATGAGGGACCTGAATGTTTACTGTGTCTCACTACCTATATTAAAAGTGCTCAGTTTACCCATAAAAGTGCACTTTATTCCCTGATAGTCCGAGTCCTGCTAAAGGCATCAACTAGCTTGAACAATGCACTGAGCTATCTTTTCATATACATGAAATATGCCTGGTGCTACGAAATGGAAAAATGGAAGTAGTGGGAATCCAATGTGGGTCTTTATACATCTACTAGCTAGGATCCTGTTGAAAAAGAAGGTATTTTTATTAAAAATAAAGATCATGGTCTCAGTCCTGTTAGCTGCCAGAACTGTGCTGTACAGTGATAAGGCAGAGTCAGAAAAGCAAAATAGCACGCTTTATGGATCCTAGTCGCAGAGGACATCGGCGTCAGTTCGCTCCCCAACACAGCCTACAAAGGCAATAAATTAGTCTTTGTCTATGCTCTCAAATGCAGGTACAACAGCCATGGTGTGCGTTGGTACTTTGGCCATTCTCCTTTTGCTAAGAACTTGTGGCCTTATTCCACGGTACCTGAAAAATTACTCCCCAGCTATCTTAACCCTAACACCAGCCATAACTCTATTAATGACTCTTACTTATCACCATTTATTCAATATTAAAAGATTAACACCTACTTAATGATGACAATTATCTTTTATACTTTCTTTCATGTTTCCTCTAAGACTTGAGAGGGGCCTTTTTTAAATGTCTGCAAGATCTTCCCTGAAAATTTTTTCTTTTTTTTACCCCACAGAAATATTCACTTGAATTTAGCTACTAATTCTTATGTAGTCTACTACACCCTCTTCATCTGCTGAACTTCCCTCTCTTCAACACTCACCTTTTTTCTTATACTTAGACCAGCCCTTGTAATAGGGAACACGTTTCTGTTCTCAGTTTATCCTCTTCAGTTATATGATGACAAACATCAAAAAGAAAATGAGAAACTGCAGATTCTGTAGAAAGCAGGTGATTCAAACTTCTCTAATATTTTTAATATAATAAAAAACCTAGCAGCCAGTTGAAAAAAAAATCAGTGAAACTTATAAACTGAATATAACAATTTCATATCTGAGGGTTAAATAACTTCATTGCTACAAGTACATTGCAACAGCAAAACAGAATGTAGTTTGTATAATCATATTCTTTCATGCTGCGAGGCACAATTTTGCTAATTCCTTCCCAGAAAAAGCGGCAGGACTGTCCAGCATTTCATTTTGCAAGCTCCCTGTTAATATCCATTTCAAGAGTCTGGATTGAATCGGAGGCTAATGATACTTTAGTGGAGACTGCACGTCTCTCCAAGCTGATGACAGTCACTGACGTTTTGACTTAGACAAACTCACTCTCATTGCTCTGCACCTTTTAGAGTTAGTATTCCTGCCCAAACAATATGCAACATTAGAAAATAAAAATGGTTATGTTTTAAACCTCTGCAAAGAGAGTGCAAACAACCACATAGAGTCAGACACATTATATCAGAAAGCAGCATTACAGCCTGCGCTGCAGAAGATACTACGTGAGTGCCAGTGACTGATATTTTGAGGGCAATACTTTTCTGTATAAAACCACTTCAGGACATTCGCAAAGCTGTAATACAGAGGAAGAGTTTGGGCTGTCACCTTTCCAAATGCTATAAACTCCCACTACTGGTCCCAGGACTGCAGTCTGACAGCTTTTCCTGGGTCACTCATGGGCACAAAGCCCCTAGGATAACTATTCGTTTGATGCAGGCTCTTTCTCTTCTTTTAATAAAGATATTAAAAAAAAAACAACCACTGGCAGCAGATCCACTTCATGTGAAAGAAGACAGTCCTTGCCTTCATCCAGAAGCAGAAACAAGCAGATGGTGACCTCAGTAGAAAAGGCTCATTGCAGGTAACATTCCCACAGGCACAGAGGGGTCCGTGACATTGTAAAGAGCACAGGGCATTTCATAAAGCCAGTGCTGAGCACCACAACAGTGTTCTTCCCACTGTGCTTACAGGAAATTCATCCGCCAAGGACAGTGGTCTAGATGTTAACACCCTTGTGTTCCCAGTTCATGATCCCATTTCTCTCTTTCTTGCTTCAGTGTGTGAATGCAGGCATGCCTCCTTTTCTGCATATAAATAACACACACTTCGAGCCTCAACAAATGCTAAGCAGCAAGATCGTTCTAAGGCTGTGGCTGACAAATCTACTTTATACCAGTATTTGACCCAAAACCAAACTGAGAACTGTGGATTTGACACTACAATCTAATTCTATGTTCAAACTTAAAAACATAGCAAGCAATGAGAATTATATGCTACACAAACAATGCATATAACCATAAGCAATGAACTTCTGGAAATGTAGCATTGCTTCTCCTCAAAACCAAATTTTGACGACTGAAATCGCTGTTAATAAAAGCAGCCACTTCTCAACAGAATAAGTATTTTTAATATTGAATTAACAGTGACAGGACCTCCTCATCTACCTACTGACACGTCAAGGAAAAGAACAATAACGCTGTCCTCCTGATTCTTCATTCTAAAGCTTTGAATTATACCTACTCAATATTCAAATACTATGAGCCTCTTCTCCTGCCTCCCCTAAATATCACGATATCAGTGTTACTAATACACTGTAAAAATGGTTGTGTTTCTGAATTTAATTTACGGTGCTGGCTGTTGCACAAATATTGTGACTAAACTCAGTGAGAGACTGTAAAGGAAGGAAAGGGAATTTTATTTCAGTCAAAACTGATTTCACTCACTCACAGTCTTTCTCTCATGGATTTAACTCACTCATTCTTTTATGATCATTCTTCCATGATCATTCTTCCATATTGATATATTCACAAGCACTAAGTAGTCTGGCCATAATGTACAAGGACAGTAGTTGGTGAAGTCCTCATAAAGTCTTCCAGGTTCTTCTTACATTGGAGACTATGGTCTAATTTTTGGAGGTGCGTTTTATACCCTTGGCTTAAGCCTTTTCAACCTTAAGACTGACAATGACTGCGAAACGCTGTCTCTTCACATTGTCCTCCCTGTCTGAATCAACAGGCAACACTGATGATTTACTCACTGCCTGTTGTCTCCTTATCTGGATGTTTTATAGCTCTAATTCTTTATCTTCCTGCCGTATTTTCTTTAGATGAGAAAAGCCCAGCAAGAGTATACTTAAAGATGAGGCACAGCCTTTTCTGAAAGGTCCTGTGAAGGAAGATTTGCAGAGAACAAACACTAATTACACACTGCTACAGCTCAAGGGTAGCACGTAACTCGAAGTCAGGACTGGAAGGATCCTCCCGCTGCACTTTCTGATTCGTTAGTAATTAGAAATGGCAGCCTTTACGCTGATGCGGTCCCCAAGCACTAGGGCCAGATGCACCGAACACTTGTAGTTCTGAGACCACCTGCCAGCAAAAGAATAGAAGTATCACTTGCTGAACATGGCAAGGGCACCTGCTGATAAGATGCACTGCTGCATAACAAGCGACTGTAACACATTCCCTAAAGCCCTAAATAATGCCATGATCTAAAAAAGTACTATTAATTTTTCATGCAGATTGTCTCACTTGTGTGTGATTGTGCAAGTCTGAATGCTGAGCGGGTGTGAGAAAACCCAGAAAACTCAAGCAAGGACTGGAATGAGCCGGGAAAAAAATCCATCTTAGTCCTAAGTGACAATATAAATACTTCTCTAGTCCCACATATGGCTGAGAAATCTACCCTCAAGACACTAGACTCCGTTTCTTTTCACAATCCATGCATCCTAGCATATTTTGTGAAGCACAGGAAGAACCCTGCTGCCTGCAATTGGTCTAAGTAAGCTATATTCCCTAGGTCTCCTCCTATTTGCACCATAAAGAAAAGAAGAACTGCGTATTTCAAAAAAGCTGAGTGATCAAATGTTTTACAGACTTGAGCACATAAGCAGAAGAGTGGCTAAGAAAAATACAGATGCCAGAAAAGGAAAAAATACGCATTTTCTGAGAAGGCATTGAAACAAGACACAGTATTGGTGTAGAAGGAAGCACTAAGATAGCAGAAGTTGCAGAGCAAAGTTTTAACTTTCAGGAAGTTATTTTTAGTTCCACCATCATGCCAAAACCAACAGAAAGCCGCAACAAAGATCAGCTGAGGGTCTCCTTTACAGACAGGAACTATAAAAATAATAAATGCCCAGAAATGATTGATTTGTAGGAAGCTAGAACTGGTTAGAGGTTTGATCTGGATTTACCTTTTTCTATAAAAAGATAACCTAAGACAAAAGACTTTTAAACGGAAGAAGGGACAGGTTATATAAAAAAATGTAAGTAACCCAGCTTTTAAAGTGTAAAAAATGTAAAGTGACTACATCAGACAGAATGAGAAAAAAACTGTTTCATTAACAGCTCTCCCCTCTGCCCATCGTGTCCTTGGAGACAGATCCTTGCTGGTAGGCATAGCTTTGGATAGCTCAGCGGCTTTCTGAACTGCGTCGACCTTCGCTGACCTCCTCTGATCCCAACAAAGTTCGGTCAGTTATCTCTGGGTCCTGCTGACTGCTCCTCTGAGCAGTCTCTGTCCCTGTGGGCTGCAGCCTCCCAGGCTGCACTGTGACTCTCCTCCTGCCAGCCCTGGAACCTTCTCCCCCAAACAGGCTCCGTTAGTCCCCAAAGCTGCACCCACCCCCTGCTGTCCTTTCCAAGGGCTCTCCTTTCCAGCTACTTCTTGAAGGGACACAGAATGCAACTGAGAACACGCACACAAAACAAATACCATCTGTCACATTTGGGAATTTTAATTTGTGTATGCATTGACCTGAGACAAGCTCTGTAGGCAAGAACTGAACTAGATGCAATCTCTCTGGCTGAGCTGAGAGGAACAGTAATAAATTTGCTTCCTCTAAGCCACTTTCTTCAGATCTCCTAGTAAATACAAGAAGAAAACAGTTTCTGCAGACCTTATATTCTACAATAGGGTGAATTATTTTTGGAGCAAGCAAGCCACATAAGCTTTGATGGAAGCACTTGAGGCCAAATCTCGCCATTCATCCCCTCTCACACAGGTGAAGTTATGCCACAATTACATAAAAAATCTCAGCATATTCCACAGTAATCACATGATGGAGAATAGGCTATGTCGATCATGTAACACATGATCACATCTAATGGTGCATCGAGAGTGACCCTATGTCATGGCTTGACAACCAAACAGTCTTCTCACATAATCAAATCTGCACCCATCACCTGAACTGCAGTTGTAGGATAGCTGTCATGTCACCCATCTGTTGTGTGATGGAGATGGGAGAAGTAGAGAGCATGAGGTTACTAGGGCACAGGGTGACAAGCAATACACTGCCAGCACAAGTTGTTCTGCCTATAGCCCATTGACTCTTGTCTTCTGAGGGGGCCCTGAGAAGGAGACTGGTGGGAACAAGCCAGATTAATTGTTCTGGTATGACAGATTTGGTTTGCGTGATGGAAGGTTCTCACCCTGTCCTATGGCGAGAATGAATGTGCTGTAATACAGTTTGAATTCCCTATACCATATTCAATCACAACTGCTCCCCATCAAGTGATGAATTCAATAGAGGTAGCAAAGTGAGGAAAAAGCCCAGTTGCACCAAATCACAGACGATCCTGAAAAGAAGGTAAAAAATTCCTCCAGATTCACAAGTCAGACTCTTACAGGCCTGGGAGGAAATCTGTTACGAATTTCCTGCACCTAAGGAATGAAAGATGCCAACTTTTCTGGAAAGCTGGGATAAGGAAGCCAGTTCCTTTTTGGAAGTTGTAGCTTGGGGTACACCTAAATAGTTCTTAAATTAGAAGACTAAACCTTTGGCACACTCTACGCCAGCCTGTGGACAATGACGACCTACTTGAGTTTAAACGCTGTCAAATTCAGGTTGGCAAAAATAGATTATTATTGTAAGTTCCTTCCAAATGAAATATTCTATTCTACTCTACTCTGTTCTACTCTACTCTACAAGTCTGTATCTAAGGTTGCATGAGTTTGAATGTTTCCAGATAGAATCTCCTCCTTTTGTAGGGAGCCATACCCTGATTTCACACTGTAGAACTGAATTACAAAGGGATGGCAACTTCTATTATCTGTCTGATTTCTGGCCACTGAGATGTCTTTAGCAAACAATCTGGGTATTTTCACTACAGTCAAACCTTTTCCAACAACTGTGGGCATTGGGATATTCTTCCACTCTTTAAAAAAAAAAAAAAAGGGTAGCAGTAGTAAAATAAAAAGGTGGATGACAAGAATCATGCAGGAAAACTCCACAGAAAGGATCACACAAAAGTGTGTGATCATTTAGATGATGCCCCAGTAGAAAAGCAAGGCCATTCAAAAATGTTGGTGAAGTAATCGTTCCAGCAAATGACCTGAAAGTCCAGAGTATGAGGAAATTGCTGACAGTGTTGACTTCGTGCTTTAAAATGAGGATATGGAAATATGCCAATAATGCAGACGCAAAGAGAAACTGCAGCTTGAATTGAGGAGGGAGCTTAGTCTCCGTTTCCTCCTAGAGTGTCTACTGAGACAGCTGTCTATGACAGCACTTAACTTCATTCCAATTACAGGCTTTTTGCAATATGAGTTTTGTAGTAGGACACAGGTTATAACACTCCTCAGATCATTTTATATAGAATATTCAACAAGCCATCACATCTGTAAGTCAGAGGAAATGAGGACCAGACTTCTAACCAGTAGATTTAGTGGTAAATTTCTCGCATTTGTCATTCTCAGTACTTTAAACTGCCATGAAATACTCTGAGGAGTCTTATTAACTATACAGCAGAGAGGTTTCATCAGCTACCTCTCCCCAAATATTTCTATTTAAAAGTTTATTCACCTCTATCACCTGGTAATCACTACATAAATTACACTGAGACCTTGATAGCTACTGCCGTTCCTGTTACAGTAACAACCCCAGAAACACTCAGAAGTAGTGGACAGACATTAGCTGCTCGTTTGTCAAAACGTTTCCAAGATCAGCTACCAGAGATAAAGCTTCTGCCTCAGACAAACCTTTTCCCGTGACAGCCAGATGATGACACTTTGGTACGGAGACAGCCTGCACCTTGCAGCAGGACTGAAGATGGCTGATTCTGCTAGTCTGACAAGCAGCACCAGAGGTATCTTTCTTTACTACGGATTGCGACCAGTTAGCATTAGTCAATACCTAGGAGAGATGTAAACGGACCCTTCTATGGGGAACGGAGTAAAGAAGAAGAACGGAGTAAATGAAAGAAAGGAACACAGTGTTTCTCTGGGAGTGAAATTACATTTTCATAGCATTTTATCAGAGACACCTCTGAAAAGTTGAGAAATAAATAAGCATCACTGAAACCTGCAAGACTTTTAGTCTTTTTTTTCCTTTCTTTTAAATGGAATATATTATGATACAACAAACCACAGCAGAGGAAGTGTTTTACTAGTGTACCTCTTCAAACCAGCATAGCTTTATTAATTAGTTTAGACCTCAGAAAATGAGAGATATACCATTGTTATGTATTTTTCGTATATATGCTATACATTACTACGTATATATTTGTATAGTTTTGTAGTTAATTGCAATTTTCTGTAATAATCTTACTGACTCTAGCTAAGCAGCTGTGAATATGGAGCCTCTACAGCAAGCCAAGTTCCTCCTCTTTGAGATAAACATAATTGCCACGCCAGGTGAAAAATGTGACAGCTATATTGAGGTTACAGACAGAAGTGGTACACGTGTCCCTGCAGCTAAGACTGCTTTTCTCCTGTTACCTTCTACATTGAACAGGAAGTCGAGGGAAGTCTAAGACTCTGTACTTCTGGCAATGAAAAATTACAGACTCATTCAGCAATTTCTTAAAACTCCAGCAAATTGTCAGCACAGAAATCAGGCAGGTGGCTTGGCTATCCAGTTCTCATTAATCTGCCCTCTGGCATGTGTCAGCGCTCTGACAGGATTTTGTACTACGCTTTAATAAAGCCTTTCAAGACATATTGAATGTGTAAGTAATTTTTCACTGAAGGACGTTTGTGTGGCAGTCCCTAGACGTGGGCTAATTATTTTTTCCTTTAATATTTTTTAAAGAATATCTGGCTTCAACAATGCAAGAGTAATATTTTGTCTTCACTCAGACTCATGTTATTAGATTTGTTTGATCTTTAGAGGACAGTAAACAACACACACAATCCCATTTAGAAATTTAAATGAACCAACTCCTCTAAGTTATTATGCCTATGTTCATTCTTCTACAAATTCCAAAGAATTAATGAATAAGAAACAGGGTTGAATTAGACAGAAAAAGAAGCTACCTCCCTCAATTGAAACTCCAAAGAATATATTCAGGGTAATGTAATTTTTTATATCAACAGCTGTTTTTTTATTAAACAGTTATATCACTATCTCAAAAAAATACCACTGAGAGGGAGGAGATGAGAAGAGGACTATGTCCCCAGTATCTCCGTGTGGGTGTGTATGTTATTTTTAGCTCAGCTTTGGACTTTCCTAAGTCTAACATAACATCTATTTTTGTCCTCTTTCCATATCATTAACTGGGCCCTGTCAGAAGAATCCTAATGGTATTGTTTAGAAGTGTTCCACTCCCGTGATTTTCCTTATTAGAAGCATTGCCCTCTGCAGAATTATTGGTGTGATTCTAATTAGCTCGCAATGCCTTCAATTAGAGAATCCATAGCTGCCCCAGTTAAAAAAATATCCTGGATCTCATCACTTTAAAGATGAATAAAGCCTCAGTATTAATTCTCACTGTCTGCTCATTTCCAACATAAATTACATTTGATGTGGAGAAAGGAGGAGTGTGAAGTCACAAAAACTGTGCCAATTCAAATGTCTACAGCACACACAACTGAAGTGCCAGTTAAATAGTTCTGATAAATTCCAGTGTTTCAGAAAGGTCATCTATTTTGTTTCTGCTAGTGCATGGGCAGTTTGCCCGGCTTATGTAGTAGAGAAAAAGCAGGTCACATTTTACAGTGTGAGAACCATCTGAAGAAAGAAATAACCATTTAGCACATCTGCCAAGACGAAACACCAGAAGGAAACACTTCCATGATCTATTTCATATACTTCTCTGCAATTATATTTTCTTTAACAGGCGCACTGCAAGACAAAAGTGTTCTGTCAATTCACTGTAGATTACACTCAATAAATCAAGGACACCACAAATTCTCTTCTGCTTGCTTTGTAGATTTTAAGTAACTATATAGCTACATGTGAGTTTTTGCTGTCTCTCAAACATGTTTTGTCATTTTTCATAAATGAAACTGTGAACAAATTTTGTGCTTAATCAACAGAAGCATGTCAGGCTCGACCAAGACTGTCAGAAAGTTTATTGCGCAGAACTGTGTCCTTTTAACTTCACAACAGCAAAATGAAACACTACATACCTCCCCCCGCCCCATTCTGATGGCCCTTGAGGATACTTCTGCCCAAGGGCCTGGAAACAACAGTTACTACTTTTGTCTTTCTTCTCCATATTCTTTATGATGAAATCTTTGAAGAACTAAGCTATAGATTAATTTCTAGATTTCTCTTCTTTTTCCTCTACTAGAGATTTAATGGGGGCGGTGAATCAATTAATGATTTTTTTTTCCTTTAGTTTTTAATCTATGATCTGAAGACTGAATTGGATGAACACTTGTCTCTCTGGCTTCCGCTCCTCTATACAGTAAAAGGAAGTTTCAAAAGATATTTACTTTCCAATTTCTAATTTCCCATTACTGTTAGCAAGCCCTGTATCCTATCCAATCTTGTGAAGTTAATGGTTCTTAGTTCTGAGCAAGCAGCACTTAGCTATACCTGTAAGGATTTCTTTATCAATGAGACATTTGAACTAAGTAACATTCAGTCAACCACTCAGGAGAAATTTGTTTCAGAATAGAGGGGAGTTAAGAGAAAAAAAAAAAAAAGAAGTTATTCAGACAGTGCTTACTCTCATAGTTTCACTAAGCACACACAATTTGACATATAGATGGACCTCCCTGAAGTTCATCATGCACTGTCTTGCTTTCCATTGTTCAAATTGCATCATCGGGTAAAGGTTTCTCCCCATCCACATCTTGTATTAGGTCCAGTATGTCTGTCTCAGCCCCACTGTTTTAGCTTTTCTCTGTGGTACAGGGAATATTCATCCTATCTGGACTTTCTTGAAAAAAACATGACCAGGTGTTACCTTTTATGTACAGCCTGACAATGTCATCTAAAAACTCCATAGAAGAAGAGCTCTGAAAAAATTTACACATTTCTCTGCTTCTAGATGACTTGAAAAATTCTCATCTACATATCTTGTAAGTGTTGATTTGATATAAAATGTAACTTTAGTTGTATATGTGACTTATAAATATTAATCTCCTACTCTCACACAGAGAACACTGAAAGCCCCAAAGAATAGGTCCCTTCAGTATGACTCTGCTAACAGTAGCCAGATGATGTACTGGATCTCTGTCCTGTCAACTGATGTCCTATTGGACATGTATTCATTACACAGCCCTGTGAACCACACAGAGGTCTGAAAATTACAACTGAATTGGAATAAAGGGGTCTGAAGAGTTTATGGTGGGGAGGAATCTTTCAACTTTAGCTGTTTCCTTTAAACAATAAACTGTACAACTTGCCTTCTTAATGGGGTTGGTACAGACATTGTTTGTAAACAGGATGCTCTGCTGGACCTTGTTTATAAACAAGGGGATGTGAACGTTGAAGGCTGCCTTGCCTGCAGTGACCATGACATGTTGGAGTTCAGGATCCTGAGAGGAGGGATGATGGCAAAAAGCAAGATCACAGCCCTGGACTTCAGGAGAACAGACTTTGGCCTCTCCAAGTATCTGCTTGATCCCATGGGATAAGGCCCTAGAGGGAAGAGGGTCCAAGAAAACTGGTTGATATTCAAGGATCACCTCCTCCAAGCTCAAGAGCAGTTCATCCCAATAAGCAAGAAGCCAGACAAAAACAATTTATGAGGCCTGCACAGATGAACAAGGAGCTCCTGGCAAAATGCATGACAAAAAGGAAGTATACAGAAGGTGGAAACAGGAATGGGTAACCTGGGAGGAACACAGAGACATGGTCCCAAACATGCAGAGGCACACTTAAGAAAGCCAAAGCCCACCTGACGTTGAACCTGGTGAAGTCTTTCACAAGTGCCTAAGAAGCAAAAGGAAGACTAGGGAATATGGGGACTCACTGCTGAATGGGGCAGGGGCCCTGGTGACAGAAAAAGACTGAGGTACTGAATGCCACCTTTGCCTCCGCCTTTGCCAGTAAGACCAGCTTTCAGAAATCCAAGGACCCAGAAACCAGGGGGAAAACCTGGAGCAAGGAATATTTACCCTTGGTGGAAGAGGATCAGGTTAGACAATACTTAAGCAAACTGGTCATATATAAGTTCATGGGCCCTCATGGGATGCACCCAAATGTGCTGAGGGATCTGGCCGATGTCATTGTGAGGCCACTCTCAATTATCTTCAAACAATCATGGCAATTGGAAGAGGTGTCCAAGGACTGAAGGAAAGATAATGTCCCTCCTATCTTCAAGGGCAAGAAGGAGGACACAGAGAACTACAGGCCAGCCAGCTGATCTGGCTTGATCTCAACTACTAATCCTGAAAACCATTTCCAGGTATGTGAAGGACAAGAAAGTAATCAAGAGTAGTCAGCATAGATTTACCAAGGGGAAGTCCTGCTTGACCAGCTTTGATAGCCTCCTCGGATAAAATCACTGGCTTGGTAGACAAAGACAGAGCAGTGGACATTGTCTACCTAAACTTCAGTACGGTCTTTGACACTGTCTCCCATGAGATTGTCGTAGAGAAACTGATGAAGTACAGGCTAGATGAGCAGATTGGGAGGTGGACTGAACACTGCCGGGATGGCCAGGCACAGAGGGTTGTCATCAGTGTTATCAAGTCTAGTCAGAGGCCAGTAACCTAGTGGTGCACCCAAGGGATCAATACTGGGTCCAAAACTGTTTAACACCTTCATTAATGATCTGGATGATGGGGCAGAATGCACCCTCAGCAAGTTCCCTGATGACACAAAACTGGGAAGAGTGACAGATATGCCAGAGGGTTCTGCTGCTATTCAGAGGGACCTCACTAGGCTGGAAGAATGGACTGACAGGAATTTGATAGAGTTCAACAGAGGCAAGTGCCAAGTATTGCACCTGGGGAGGATCAACCCCAGGCACCAGTACGGGCTGAGGGCCACCCAGCTGGAAAACAGCTTTGCAGAAAAGGATCTGGGGTTCCTGGTGGACAGATAGTTAACCATGAGCCAGCAATGTGCCCTTGAAACAAAGACTGACAGTATCCTGGGCTGCATTAAATTCAGTTTTCCATACTCTCCCAAATTCAAGTTACATCTGTTTATCATAGCCTTAGTTATTGCCTTATTCCTTAACAAAACCTTCCCCAGGTAGAACAGTCCACTACTTATATTTTTAAGAAGAGAGGTAATAGGAAAAAATCAGAAAACAGATCAGTCAGAGGAAAATAAAGGTAACCAGATATTACCTAATCATGCCTTTGCTTCATATGAAGGTCCTTTCTATATTATCACATTGTGCAATCTCTAGTTTTTTAAACTATGTGACTCAGAAAATATTTACATTATGAACATTGGAAAGGGAAAGATTTAGTATCAAAACCAGAGCAACAGTGACTTTCAAGACAACTAACCTGAAAATGTCAGAAATATTTTGGCACTACCAGAGACTTTGTCTAAAATACAGGCTGTGGGATCAACATTGGTACTTTCTGGTAGGTTTATTTTCATTTCACATCAGAAGCAAACAAGCGTTTTTAATGCTTCTAACTGGCATATGCAACAGAAAATGCCTATTATTATCCCAAACGATGTATATATTTGTTGATTACTTATGTATTGTGTATGATATTGTTATGATATATGCTAATTAATAAATGGGATTAAATTTTAATGCAGTGAGGATGATGAAGGGGCAGAATATTAAGTGGATCCTATTAGAAACGTTCTTTCTTCAAATCTGTGGATTATATTAGAATTGCTGGGATTTTTTGTATTTATCATTTATTCCTTCCAGAGAAAGCGTGTCTGGGCATTCTTATCATACCACTAGTACCCTGCTGTGACTATTACACTGTCTTGATGGGTTTGAACAGTAGAAAAGGAAATTATCCTAAACTGGGTTTAATTTGAAATACACAAGTCATTGCAGTATCAGCAGCAGTTTATAAAATGAATGTCAGGGAGGCTGCCTAACAGTTGTTTATTTTTGAACAATCTCACATGCTCAATTATTATGCCCTCTAAGGCCAGGGCTCATGCCAAGCAATATTGCATAGAAATATATAAAAATAGATCTGTATCTGATTTCATTCAGGAACCAAATATAATACATTTAAAATTAGCAGCGTTTTTTTGTTTGTGTTTGGTTTTTCACATGAACAGTACCGATAGATTACTTTTCTGACAAGAACAGACTTAGAAAATATAATTATGTGACAATACTATCTAGAATCTTGTACAGGCAGAACCTATGGAACTTTTATAGCACATAAATACATGTTAAGCTACTGAGCTACTCTAGCCCACGTTTTTACTCCTCTAGAACTTCAAAATACAACTCTGTGCAGCCCTGGTAATGCATATACTCGTGTTCTGACTGAAATGCATAGATCAGCTTCACAGAAACTCTGCAAACGAACCTCAAGAATGCCATATATATCCCCCCCTCTTCTAATTGAAAACTATACACACAGCTTTGCTCCATAGCACACTAATATCTAAGTCCCAGGACTATTCCAGAGTGTTTAAGTCAGTTGTAACAAATGGCATGATGACCCTCAGAGGCAGACAGTTAATCATCAACAGCTCTGTATTAATACCAGGGTATTAGTAAACAATAAAGAATAAAACTCAGAAACAATAGGCCCTCGTTATTGCTGAGGATAAAAGAAATTCCAATATAAAACCTATGACTAAAATCCCACTTAAGGACCAGTGCAAATACTTGGGCCGTCAGTGTACACTGCACTCTTTGCCTCTGCAGCCCCTCTCTTACCCAGCGTCTTTCCTATATATCTTAGTGTGGCTCAGTTACGCCTGGCCAAGCTGCAGAGACAGCACAGTAGATACAGCTAAAATAAGTATACCTGCATATCAGCATGCGCGAGTGCTAACTGCATGTCTGATTGACGAGCCAGACACACTTCTTGCTTTACATTACTAACCGTTACAGGAAGTGGTTTTATTCCATTTACCTACCTGCAAATTTGACATCTATCATGTCATACCTTCTATATATTTCAGAACAAACGTGAAAAACATACAGTCCCCAGAAAAGAAGAAAAGTGTGCATCAGAGGTATTTATGCAGTTTGTAATTTTGTTTCTCACCAAAGTGCATTCCAAATGATGACCTAATCAGTGTCATTACAACATACATTTTTCATAACTTGCTGTTATTTACATTATGCATTATTGACAAATAAGGAAAAAAAAATTGTCCTCTCAAACATTGTCCACTTTTAGGGCTGTATTTCCTCCAGAGTTTACAATAGAGACTGAAGGCTGAATAAGACAATGTTGTGAAATAGTTTCAAGTCATTGTCATAAATGCTTTAGCACTCACATTCTGATCTGCATAACAGAAAGAAAAAATAATTTATGCATCAATTATTCAACCTTCACAGCATCTGTGTCAAAATTAGAGATAAATCTAAATTTGCCTTAATTAGCGCACACAGCATATTACACCAAGCCTCTCCATACGCATGTTTTCTCTGCTAAGATTCCATCAGGCATTTATGCAGATATCTCTCATTACTAGCAGGTCCAATATGATCAAGTAAGTACATATGGGAATCCTGACTGTTTATCCACTGCTTTTCTTGCATTCTCCATTTCATAAACACTAATATCAACAACTGAACTTGAAGATTAAAGTGCCAGACACCATCACCCACTGGTCTTACCCAGTGACCACACCTACCTTCTGAGGATTCTCCGGCTTTACCAGTCATGATCTGGGTCTTCTATGCTTTGTAGCTGTGGGGTATTAGAAAGAAAAAAAAAAAAAAAAAAAAAAAGACTATACTCCTGCAAGTATTTCATTGAACACATTTTTAAATAAATAGCATAAAAGTGTTATCATATATGTGGCTGTGTTTAATATTCCTGTAAATTCCTATAATTTCTATCTACCTGCACTTATTATTTGTATTCATTAAAAATTTAAGATCCCGATATATGTTTTATCTAATGTCTGATTACTTGCAAATGTTTATAATAATGACTTACCCTATTATCACATCCCTTTTTCTTTAAATGATCACTGACTGCTGTTTATCTTAATTCTCAGTATTTCCTTTCCTTGCCTCCAACTTTTTCGATAAACCCAACAGATTTCCCTTAGCCCGCCTACCTCTTCCTACATTTTCACACTACTTTGTAAAAATATTTTGCACAGTTCTAAGTTATGCAGAATCATATCCCTACCAGCTCAGGTCATCACTTCTCTAGACTATCTTCCTTTTGGAAAGAAGTAAACTTTCCAACTGAACAGTGATCATTTTTCCTAGAGAAATACTACAATCGTTATTTTCCGCATGCTGTCTCTTCAAACACAGAGTAATATTCCACTTACATTACTGCTCCTTCTTTACGTTAAATGTTGTATTTAAAATAAAACCTTACAGAAAAAGTTCCTTATCAAGCTTTAAGCCTTTCCCTTAGGTAAAAACCTCATGTATTAAATTATGCACAACTCTCATATGAAATAATGTGATCACATAATTAACAACTGTATTACAATACAGAGATTCAAGGGACAGGAATAAAATTCACATGAGCAGCCACAAAGGTAGTATAATGTCTGAGAACATGACCTCAGAAGCAAAATAACGTTTGCTTTTGAACAAAAGTTTTCATACTAGAGTGGGAGATGGGACAGTGTGTCAAGTGCTCAGTCTGGGAGAAGAGAAGGAAGCATATAGATCCTTTTTGCTCTTCCTCTTTTACCCTTTAAGAAGCCTCAGGAAAAACTGATCTGTTGTTGAGTCAGGTGATCAATCATGAATAAATCACACTTTGCTTTCAGCATCATTCCTTTCTTGCTGTAGGTCCTGAATGTTCCCAACACACATTGTTCCATCACAGCAGTAGCATGGACTTGTAGTCATTTTTGGCAGCCTAGAAAAATCTATTTCAGAAATGCAAATGAAAGAAGGGAGATAGTAATTTGTAACATTTTATAATTCAAAAGATTTACAAAAGAACTGTTTCTAGCTGCAGGACTTTGACCTTGACAAATTTTGAAGGTTGGTGAAAAAAATAAGGTATTGAAGCTTTGAGAAACAAAATCCCAACATATTGCAAACAATCTTACATAATGGAAAATGTTAGGTAATCTGAAGAGAGGGTTCACTATCAGGTCTTCTAGTAAGGATTCCACATTTCTTATTTTGTTTCTTTCATAACTAAATTAGTTCAGTGTTCATTTTTACTTTCTGGCTAATGAGGTCTGTTCTTCCCTAGCAGTTAAAAAACCCCTAAAAGTCCTTTAAAGGCCTTTACTTACATATCAGAATATGTAAGTTTCCAGCTCGAGGAGTTGAAACGTTTCTATGTTTACAGTACGGATAGAAAGAACTTGGGCTTTTTGATCTGACAGTTAGACATGTATCTATCTGGTGTAATAAATATGCTTTTGGTCATTATAACTGTCCAAAAAAATTACCTCCATTCTGAAACTGTTATTTTATACTTATCGATGGGGTTTTTTTGAGGTTTATTTGAATGAGCTAAAAGCTTTTCAAAGCACTGATATATTTTTGTTGCATGTGTACACAGTTCCCCAAACCCTGAAGGCAAGCTTCTAGATGTTCTTACAATGGTAAAAAAAAATTTAAAAGCCTATACTCAATGAGCTCTATGAATGCACATGGATATCACTCAAAGCCTTTTCCATTTCCCTTCAGTAATCTCACAAATGCCATTATCACCATTTATTATATGTTGTTACTTTAGTTACCCGTTGAAAATAACATTCTGTATTTTCTACTTATACTTCCTGACAATTGCTCTGGCTCCTATTACAGGAAAAAACAAGTATATTTGAAGTTTTTCAAATTAAATCCCAAGTTGTATGTATAAGTGAAAATGACTTAAATACTAAAATGCATGCTAAAGAGCTCTCTATTTCTTTTGCATGATCAGTTTAAGTTTTAGCTGAAAGCAGACAGGGAGAAGATAGTTAGTGATGGAACATTTACTCTGACTAAAATAGCAAGATGAGTGCATATGTTAATACCATCGAAGACGCAAAATTTGTGAAGTGGAAGGAAAGGAGCAGCTCCACGAGACTATATAGAAGCTGTAGCTTTAGATAATGATTTAAGAGCTTAGGATTTCTGGCTCAGGGAGGCAAAAAAATACGCTACAAGAAATGTCAGAACTGCTTAAATCTCTTCTCTCAGATAGGTTATGTTTAGTACATGAGGAAATTTAGGGCAATACTCTTGTGGTCAGGAGTATCAGTAAGCATAAAAACCACTGCAGATCCACAGAGTAAGCAAGCTCGTTGGCTGCATCATTCAGCTAAACTCAGAAGCAACCTAATGTGGAACTACGTACAGTTAATGCGTGACCAAGCTACACAAATTATCACACCAATCTGGCTATACACACAATTTTTTTGGTTGCCTAATGTCCTTCCATGACCATGGATAGAGACTGTAATTTTTACTACCTGACTATTTTCCAGGACTGTACTGGGGACTGTATTATGCAAGTCTTCATCAGTGACAATTTCTTCTAGGCTGGCTGTCATCAAAAGGAGCTTTAACAGCAAGGTAAATCTCCTAAGTGACCTCTTTGAAACACAATGGCTTCAAGGAATGGCTATGCTTACAGAGCAGGAACAAGCCACCACTAACACTGTTCTGAACAACTGTCCTATGAAGATTCAGCAACTTTTACAGCCTGTGTTCGAAGATCTTCCAAATTGTTAAGATCTTTCTTATACCCACACAGGCAGGCCTCAATGTGTGTCTCTTGCTTTAAAAAAAACTGTGCTCATTTTTTTTCCTTCATACTAAAACACTGAGTAGGTTGTTTTCCTTAAGCTTAGCTTATAGGTTTATTTATGGGAAGTCACTATATTAAAAAATAGTCCTTTCCTCTAATTTCCAGTGTATAACCAGCTTCATGTACCAGTCTCAATGATTAAAGTAATATCTTAACTTTTTGTACTATTATCAGTTTTGCAGAGCCAATTCAAGAGAAAAATCCTACTGTCTATTGACAAAACATCATTGGAACATTTAAAAATTCTTTTCAAATTATGCTACTTGAGGTGTCACTAACATCAACAGAGTTAGCACATACATGTAAAATAAGTTTTTAAAAAATACAGCATGGCATGGGGGAATTCAGGGTAGCATTTTGGCTACCAAATCCTTCTTACTGAAACTAATTCGTCAGACAGAAGCAACTGTAATTCCTACCTCTAAAATGGTTTCATCATTATTCACAAATTGAGACAACTTAAAATGGACACAATGGAAAATTAACTTGTAATTCAGCATTGATATTTCTAAATATAAGACAACAAAGGCCAGAGTATTTACATTAGTAGATAAAATCACAGAGTAGCTGAGAATAGAAGGGACCTCTCAAGATCCTCTACTCCAATCCCTTTGCTCAAAGCAGTGTCAACTGAAGCAAGTTGTTCACAACTGTGTCCAGACAGGTTATTAGTATCTCCAAGGATGGAGACTCCACAACCTCTCTGGGAAGCCTGTTCCAGTGTTTGACCACTCTCACAGTAAATAAGCTGATGTTTATGTTCAAATGCAATTTCCTGTGTTTCACTTTCTGTCGTTGTCTCTTGTCCTATCACTGGGCACCACTGAGAGGAGTCTCCTTTTCTCTGCCCCGTCACCTATTTATACACATTTATAAGATCCCCCCTGAGTCTCCTCCAGGATGAACAATCCCTGCTCATTCAGCATGGCAGATTTTTCAATCCCTTAATCATCTTTGCGGACCTTCCCTGGTCCCTGGCCTTGCTCCAAGTCCATACTTTTCTTGCACTGGTGAGCCCAGAACTGAACACAGCACTCCAGATGTAGCCTCACCAGTGCTGAGTAGAGGGGAATAATCAATTTTCTTGACCTACTGGGAATGCTTTTCCTAACGCAGCTGAAGATGCTGTTGACATTTGTTGCTGCATGAGCTGACTCATATTCAGCTCGTTGTCCACCAGGAACCCCTAGTCCTTTTCTCCCAAGCTCTTTTCCAGCCAGTTGGTCCTCAACCCTGCTCTGGTGCATGGGGTTGTTCCTCCCCAGGTGCAGGACTTGGCACTTCTCTCTTGTTGAACTCCATGAGATTCCTGTCAGCCCATTTCTCCAGCCTATCAAGGTCCCTTTGAATTGCTGCACAACCATTTGCTGTGTCAGCCCTTCCTCTCAATTCTGTATCACTTGCAAACTTGAGGGTGCATTCTGTCCCCATCATCCAAGTCATCAATGAGGATGCTAAACAGTATTGGTCCTAGTATTGGCCCCTGAGTATACCACCAGTGACTGGTCTCCAGCTGGACTTCATGCTGCTGATAAAAAACATTTGAGCCCAGCAGTTCAGCTAATTTTCAGTCCACCCGACTGTCCACTTCTCTAGTCATAACCATAAGTTTGTCTAGAGAATGCAATTCGGACACTGTGTCAAAAGGCTTACTAAGATCAATATAAACAACACAGCTCTCATCTACTGAGCCAGTCAACCTTCCACAGAAGGCTGTAAGGTTGGTCAAGCATGACATTCCTTTCATAAATGCCCACTACTCCAAATCACCTTCTGTCTTTCATATGTTTAGAAATGGTTTCCCTGATTATTTGCCCCATGGCTTCCCAGGGACTGATATAAGGCTGACCAGTTTTTAACGTCCAAGATTCTCTTTCTTGCCTTTCTTGAGGGTAAGGATATTTGTTTTCTTCTAGTCCTTAGGAACCTCCCCCAAACACAACGGCTGTTAAAAAGCAATTAAGAGTGACCTTGCAATGACATCAGCCAACTCCATCAGCACTTGTGGAGTCACGTCCACTCATGGACTTCTGTACGCCCTGTTTGTTTAAATCTTCCCTAACCTTACTCTCCTGCACAAAGGGTAAGTTTTCCTTGCCCTAAACTTTCCCACTGGTCTCAGGCCAGTGAGAGAGACCAGTCTCAGGGAACACATTTCCATTCTAAATTCAAGAAGATATGACTTTGTTGAACCCGTCAAAGGTGACTGAAGATACCAGTACTCACAGTAGCACAGTAGCTGTCTGAATTAGCTTTGGGGACTTTGCTGATCGTTGTCTTCTTTATGCCAGATTCATCTGAACGGTGAATATAACTATCAGAAACCCAAACACAGTCTCAGTGAACCTTCTGGAATACGTCCATTGCAATATCATTTCACTGAATGAGAATAAAGAAGGAAAATTGATTAGCACTTTTGTTTCTTCTGGACTGACGAGATTACGATCAGGAATTAAACTCTCAGTGTTTAATAGTGCAGAAAGCACTATCATGCTCAAATTATGTTACCTCAGTGGGTGCCCCACTTATGTATAGAGAGGAGTGTCATCAAAAGAAGCATCTTGTCCTGTCAGGAAAGTAATATAGCAGTATTTTGCAGGAAAGTTGTATGGCTTAAGTAAAAATTAAGTAAGTATTTACAAACTTGAGAAAAATAAAGAGTGTGTCAGAAGTCAGATGCCTTCTGTACTGGCAAAGTGGAAAATAGCCTTTGTCCAATTAAGAAAAAAAAAACATTTCTCCTACAGGGTTTTCATGTTCTCAGGATAATCATAATTAGCATTATTCAAATAGCAAGCATCTGAGAAATTAGAACCAGTGATAATGGAGCATACTGAGAAGTTTTATCTTACAAGGGATCCATCATCAAGGCATAACAGGTCAAAAATGAGAGGTAGCAAACAAAAATATTTTCTTTTATTCTATCACATCTTACCCTTGGAAGAGTCACAGGAGAATGAAGTACAAACATGGAGAAAGATTCTATTCAACAGCCTTAACTCCTCCCTAAGACTTTATTTTCCAGAGAGACAGTTGTCAGAAGTAAAGAGACTTGATAAACTTTCCAGTCTTCAAACAGAACGTTGACTTAGGATCTCTTCACAGGACACAATTTGGCTTGCCAAGTTCCTCTCCTAAGATGATGTTTTTCTTTCCAGGGGGAAAAAAGCAAACAAAACTCTTCCCCATGGTTATGATATGTTAATTTACCTATTTATTTACCTAGAATGTAATAGCTCGCCAGCAGAAAAGGCTAAAATTGTGAACTGACTTCACTAAGGTTCCCTGTTCCAGATGATAAGTATCTTTAATTAACATTTAAACACTATTAGGTAGCCATATTTGGATGCTCCAGACAGCTTTCATTAGATTTGATAGCTATTAGGAGTTTAAAAAGAAAAAATATCTTACATTAATCTTAGTCTTCAAGACACTATTCTCAGAAGAGCAACTAGCAATCTCTTGAATGCAGAGTCAGCTTAACAGTAATTTTTTCCAAATGCATCTACAATTAGGACTTCAGTGTTGTGTAGGTGTGTTTAATCTAGGGTTAAACTGAATGAAGGTCTAATTAGGCTATGATCAGTTTTACTTTACTGTGGTTAGATTGCTGCTGTTACCCTCACCGGTGTATTTTTAATACTATCTGAAGTATGTCTGCCTGTATTCCACTGGAGTATGGGCAGCAGACCATTGAGATATGGACATACATGATGATCAGGACCTTTCCTACAGCTTTACCATCTTCCAGCACTTAAGGACTAAGGCACAATTAAAGCAAAACTCAATTAATTTATAATTACCCAGCAATAATGATTATGTTTTCTTTTTCTCCGAACATCTGTCACAAAATGTTTCATCTTCACTGAACATTAGTCAAACACCTGCTTCTCTGAGCTGTGATGCTGTGGGGAATTATTCTCCAACAGGGATTTAATATGTGCTGAAATGGGAATGAGTATCTGTGCCTTTAATTAACAAGGAAAAGTGTAATAATACAAAAAACCCCAGCTAACACCTCCTGGAAACTGAAATGTAAACGTAAGTTCTCTTTCAAACTAAATGAGATGAGCCACTTGAAGCCATTTCAAAATAAATATCAAGAACCAATTACAAGGTTTTTTATCTGAAAGGAAGTGCACTGTCATTAATCTTCAGGTTTCAGACTTCATCTGCTTTTTTTCTTTGACACCTTTCATATTCAATAAAATCAGGATACAAATATATCAGAGTAGTTTAAATGCTTTCTGATTTTTTGAGGGCATTATTTGAGATGTGCAATTCAGTCTAGATTTCCTGTTCTCATTTCTAGTATATAAATGCTACTGCATTTTTATGAGAAATTGTCAATTATTTGGATTGAAAGTAGATGAAATATGCATGACTAAACTTAGAAAATGTTAATAACTTGTTTAATGAAAAACTTACAAAACTATTAATGTCAATAAATGGTGACACAGTACGAACTCAAACATGAGTGTCTTATGTTTCACCTATTTTAAGGCTTGTATTACACACTGGCAGGTTGGAAGCTGAGAGTCAGTCCTGCCACTACTCTAATCTAAATGATGTTAGGGCAAACAGAGATCAACACCTGACGACATTTTTATTAGTAACACTTAGGTCAATTAGTATTAGCCTCTGTTCAGAATGTATGTGCTCAAATTAGGCTCATTTCCCTGCTGTTATAGCCTCATCAGTGTCAGTTTCTAGAGACCAACATGGTTCCTGAAAATAGAGAAAAGAGAGAACCACAGTACGCATAAATGATAATGCAGTTGAATAAATGATACCGGAAAAGTGGTGAATCAATCTGAATATGTGAGAGACTGTGATAATTCAGTAAAGAAATTAACAGGCTGCAATGGATGGTTAACACCTCACCTACAGGAACAGTTCAGCATATATAGAGATTATACCTACTTTATGTCATAAATCACAATTTATTTTAGCCATTTTATTTACTAAAAATTAACAGCTTGCTTCAGTCACATTTACTCTCAGTTACCACAGTGCTATGCACACCGTCTTTGTGCTTAAAGGTGGGGATGGCTTAAGTGACTGGCCCCTCTGTCTCCCTCCTGTTCCTTCATCCCCTTTCTTCACTTAAGTGAGTCTGGTTAACACTAGATTTTTATTGTAGACCTCTTAATAATACATGCAAAACCCCAAGTCCGTCATTAAACATACTGCTAGATTTCAACTACCATTTCAGATAACTTTGTCTAAGCCCAGTCTTCCATCAAGAGACTGTAATTCTAGCTGGTTGTGAGGGTTTTATTGTACAACGAAGTACACTGCTAGCTGAGTTGCATTTAGTACATCTCCCCCAAACTTGGATAAAGATTAAACCAATTTTTATCTCCAAGTGGTTAAATTCTCGGAGATAACTGTCCGAGTCTCACTGATTTGCACTGTTTAATACTGCTGAGCCAGAGAGTGAATTCTATGACTTCTCTCAGCAATATGCCTACATTGCAGTAATAGCTGCAGCTGGTATCTACCTGATGTAGACTAGATCTGCAGAAGTGCTAGAATCACTGCAATTACCTTAAGCAACAACTGAAGCTAAACTTTATATCTAGTCCAAAATCTTGTGACCTAGTTTTACCGTTACCTAGTTCAGCTCTCCTTAGGACCTCATAATAGCATTAGTTCTGATTTAATGAAGAAGGAAAACTCATACTGCTTTCAAGAAAATAATTAAGCAGGCTCCAAGTTCTGGCAAGATCAAAATATAAAGGTAAAGGGATCTTGGAACCAAAAAGATCAGGGCTAAATGGTAACGAACATCCATCATTTACACTGCCATCCGTACACCTGGAGCGGTCATCATTGTTTGCGAATACCTGGACAATAAGGGAACAAATCCTAGAATAAGCGACTTTAGGTTTCTCATAAAAGCACTCAGTCTGCTCTGACAACAGTCTCTCAAAATAAAATAGACAGAATGATATATACACATTCTAGAAAGCGGATAAATGATCCTAAATCAGTGATGGCTAAAAAAGAAAAATGTCACTATGAATTTGGGAACTGTATGTTTGGGGAAAAGCACTGCTAGTTATTCCATCTCTTAACCAACACTGTGAGGGGAAGAACTGACAGAGGACCGGTCTGCTCTTGCAAATTTCTTGCCCTAAACCCTCAGAAACAGCAGCCATAGGAGCTACTACAGTCCAAGAGTGTAGTGGCTGGTAACTAAAATATCCATGACACTAACCACATACCGAAGAGTAGAATAAATATGTAACGCAACTATCGAGAGGAGAGCAGATGCACAACTTTCTTAATATTAAACCCTTAATAATTAAAAAATACGTACCGGTATGTTAGCTTACGTTTTCCGGATGTTTTGCCGCTGTGTGCATTCCACTGGAGCTGGGCTTGCATTCCTGCACCTAAGGTCAGAGAATTGAGACCCCTGAGTTTATAAGTATGGTTCAGCCATTTATGCACAGTGTAAAGGAAACAATCTATACTTACTTCTTTTCCATTATAGACTTCATGAGGTATAAAAAAATCTGAAGCAAAGGCAAAAGTTGGAAAAAAGTGGAGTACATAAGGGAACAGCATGTTACAAAGGTAAATCTGTCAGATAGAGGCAATTAACTTTTCTCTTTCTTCATCTGTTTATTCCTATTCAATTGTGTTTTCTCCCAAACAACATATGAATGAGTTAAGAAATCAGTCCTTTTTCAGTACTGATAGAAGGAAAGATAGCTAGAAAACATACACAGAACAAACTTGTTCAAAATGCTTTGCAAGAGGTCTACAGAGAAGTGTATGTTATTTTCTTGTACTTGCCAATGAGCAGAGCAGGTGAAAATTTTTGAACGTGCTGTGGTTACATTGAGCATTGGTGTCTTTGACGATTCACAGCATTGCACTCTACTGCACGTCTAGTTCGAAAATTTCTAGTGCAAACTGGAGAACTTCTCAGTCTCTCAAAAGAGACAAGTTTTGAATAGCCTAATTCAAAACCAAGTAAAGATTAGTGCCATTATGACACCTGGCTGTGTATATTTATAAGTACTTTTAGGAGTTTTGGTTATGATTTTAGTGGAAACCTTGTAATGATGAAACACAGAATGTATGTGCACGTGTGTCTGGGGTTCTGATACAAAAACTTTCAAGAGTTTGTTCGAGCTGTTTCAGTCTTAAAAAACACATAGTACAAAAAGATGGAGAGGCAACACATGTATGAAACACATGGCAAAAGTAAAATTTTGGAAAATTCATTAAAGCGTATAAAAACAAAGGATACTGCCTTTTAAAGGACAGAAGACTCTAATTGCTGGCAAGTGCACATGAAGTAAATCCTAGGAGTGGCCTAAAGCTTGCAAAGAAAACTACAGCCATTATTATCAGTAGCTGCAGTAAAATAAAATAAAATAAAATAAAATAAA
>NW_010535291.1:0-18689 GCF_000687285.1 Phaethon lepturus
CGCTTGTGACCAGCCACCAGCTGGATTTAATATCAAGGAAAGGAGTGAATCCATACTATTTACCTGGACCTCTGTTATGTACTCCATGGGTGGAAAAACAAGCCACCAAACAGGTAGTTCAATTCAGGATAAAGGGTGTTGTGAAAGCAGGTGAGACAAATACATCATTTATCACTGAAGTTTGAAATCTACAGTAAAATTTAGAATTCCTTGGCTCTGCCACATTGCTAGAAGGAAGGGGATGGGAATGTCTCTATCACAAGAAACTCTATTTTCATGGAAATGGGATATACTTAACATGCAGCCACAGAGGAAAATGTGGGACAAAACATTATCACAAAGCAATTCCTAACCATTAATAAATACATAAATGCACTTACACATTTACAATACTCTCTGCACAAGCAGAGGTTGCTGACCACAAAAATGGAGGACTAGTCTATTTAGTACTTAGGCCAAGCAAGAATAACATGCAAAAATGTAAAGTTCCCATCAAACTGAGGCAAGAAATTCTGTACTTATAACTTGAGAAACCCTAACTATAACATGAAGGCTATGTGGACTCTAAGGGCTTAAGTTGATTCTGTATCTCATCATAACAACAAGAGTCTCTCCATTTGTGACAAAAGTAATCAAAATCATTTAGATTTGACATTTGCAAGGGATGTGAAAGGCAACAACAAGAGCTTCTACTGCTACACCAGAAGGAAAAGGTTGAACAAGGAAAGCGAAGACCTATTTATACAGGGCAGTTGTTTTAGTGACAGCGGCCACAAACAAGGCTGAGGGTAGTCACTGCCTGTTTTGTCTGAGCTTTTGCTGGCAAGGTCTCCCAGGTATCTATGATTAGCGACAAGGCTTGAGGAAGAGAATGACCAGCGATGGGTAAGGATCGAGTCAGGGATTACTGGAAAAATTTTGACCTACATAAATTAAAAGCTGCATTGAGGGTGCTGAGAGCTGCCTGAGTTCATAATAATAGTTGAGACCAGGAGAGGTACTCTGCAACTGGAGAAAAGCAAAGATTGCATTCATCTGTTGGAGCGGGTCCAGAGGAGGGCCACAAAATGCTCAGAGGGATGGAACACCTCTTCTACAAAGAAAGGCAGAGAGAGCTGGAGTTGTTCAGCCTGGAGAAGAGAAGGCTCCAGGGACACCTTACGGCAGCCTTTCAGTACTTAAAGGGAGCTTATAAAACAGATGGGGACAGACTTTTTTAGCAGGACCTGTAGTGACAGGACAAGGGGTAATTGCTTTAAACTGATAGAGGGTAGATTTTGACTAGATCGAAGGAAGAAATTTTTGACAATGAGGGAAGTGAAACACTGGCACAGGTTGCCCAGAGAGGTGGTAGATGCCCCATGCCTGGAAACATTCAAGGTCAGGTTGGACGGGGCTCTGAGCAATCTGCTCTAGTTGAAGATGGCCCTGCTCATTGCAGGGGGATTGAACTAGATAACCTGTAAAGGTCACTTCCAACCAAGTTAACTGTTCTACTATCCTCTGATTCTATGACCTTTAAAAACTGGCAAAAGGATGGTTCAGGGAACTACAGACTGGTCAGCCCTACTTTTGTTCCTGGGAAAGTCAGGGATTGAGTCCTCTTGGAACAAGTTTATGGGCACATGCAGGAGAAGAAAGTGATTGGGGAGGGTCAAGAAGAATTTATTGAGAGTGAATCATGCCTTACTGAACTTAGTGCCTCCTATAAAATAACTTGATTTGGAGCTGAAAGAAGAGCGATGGATGTTATTTACTTGTTATCAACTTTAGCAAGGATTTTGCCACTGTCTCCCACAATATTCTTATTTTCAGGTTGGGACAATGTGATCTAGATGGCTAGATATGTAGATGGTAAACAGGTGATTGGATAGTCATACCCAGAAGGTCATGTTCAATGTGTTGTACTCTATCTGGAGGTCAGTAAGAAGTGGAGAATTGCAGGGGGCTGTAATGGGATCTATCTTGGTTAACATCTTTATCAATGAGTGGGAGGAGGTAATGGAGCACATACTCATCAAATATGTAGATAAAACCAAACTCAGGGGAGACCAGTTGACATGCTTGGTGGTAGAGAGACCTGGATAAGCTAGAGGAATGGGTAGATAGGAACCTTGTGAAACTGAGCAAATACAAGTGCCAAGTGCTGCTCTTGGGACAGAAGAGCTTCTACAATGGCAACAAGTTGCAGACAGACAGGCTGGGAGCAGCTCCATGGGAGCATCCATGTGGAAAAGGCCATGGGGCCTGGTAAGCAGCAAGCTGAGCCTGCGCCAGTAAAGGTGGCTGACAGCTCCCTTGTCTATATGAACAGGAGCATGGCCAGCAGCTACAGGAAGTGTTTATACTCCTCTGCTCAGCACTCATTAGGCCACATCCACAATATTTTGTCCAGTTTTTGACCCCTGATACAAGAATGCCATCAACAAATTGGAGCGTATTCAGCAGAGGGGCCTCAGGATGGAGGTAGTGGGAGCACTTGCCCTGTGGGGAGAGGCTGAGAGACGGGGCCTGTTTCAGCCTGGAGCAGGGATGGCTTTGGGTGGACCTAACAACAGCCTCCCAAATGCCTGCAGGGAGGTTGTCAAGGAGATTGTCATGGTTTAGCCCCAGCCAGCAACTAAGCACCACGCAGCCGCTCGCTCACCCCGCCACGGTGGGACGGGGGAGAGAATCGGAACCCCTCACTCACTCCGCCATGGTGGGATGCAAGAGAGAAGCGGAAGAGTAAAAGTGAGGAAACTCATGGGTTGAGATAAAGACAGTTTAATAAGTAAAGCATAAAGCCGCACACGCAAGCAAACCAAAGCAAGGAATCCATTCACCACTCCCCAGGGGCAGGCAGGTGTTCAGCCATCTCCAGGGAAGCAGGGCTCCATCACACGTAGTGGTTTCTTGGGAAGACAGACGCCATCACTCCGAACGTCCCTCCACCCCTTCCTTCTTCTTTGTCCCAGCTTTATATACGGAGCATGACGTTACAAGGTATGGAATATCCCTTTGGCCAGCCTGGGTCAGCTGTCCTGGCTGTGTCCCCTCCCAGCACCCCCTGCACCCCCAGGCTGCTCGCTGGCAGGCCAGCACGAGAAGCTGGCCCATCCTTGACTACTTAGCAACAACTCAAAACATCAGCACCTTATCAACATTTTCTCATCCCAAATCCAAAACTCAGCCTCACACTAGCTTCTGTGAAGAAAATTAACTCTATCCTGGCTGAAACCAGGACAAGATGGACCCTGGGCCTTCACAACTGTGTGTGGTAGGAGGAAGAGGGGCAATGGGTGTAAATTGAGTCAAGAGATGTTCATGCTGGTTACAAGGAGAAATTTCTTCACTTTGAGGACAGCCCAGCAGTGGGACCGGCTGCCCAGAGAAGCTGTGAAGGTTTCATTCTTGGAGTTTTCAACACCTGATGGGACAAAGCCCTGAGCAACCAGGTCTGACCTCAGAGCTGTCCCCACTGTGAGTAGGTTGTTGAACTGGACACTTCCTGAACTCCCTTCCAGGCTGAATTTTCTGTGATTCTGCAATTATATAAAATCCTGTTTACTGACTAGAATAATATAGATGCTATAAATAAATGTGAAAGCAATGTTTGTGTGTGATTTTGTCCACTAAGATGCACAAGGATTGAGAATCAAACCTTTGAAGACTTCCTTTTTTACCTTTGCATGAAAAAATTTATCTCCTATAAAGAGCATTACACAATCTGCTAAAGACATTTATGAAGAGATCTTTTTGTTTGTTTATTTTTCATTCTGAAACATGAAAAACATGAAATCAGCTTGTGGCTGCTCTGCTGTGGACAAGTTTCTGCTGTTATTTTTCTTCAGGATCAGAAGTAGGAGGTAGCAACACTAAGGATGAAAGGTACATTTAAGTATAACAAAGCAAAAGTCCCAAGGAAAAAATGCTAGTATGGCTAAACCTTAAGAGAACTAACGTTAACCTTAATTGTTATAAAGTATAACAATAAAACAACATTTCTTTCTTTATACTAAAATAATGTCTTTATTTAGTATCTCTTCTGTTTTGTATTTTCAAAATATCTTACAATTTTTTCCAGAGAGAAACTGCTCCTCACTGAGGTATCATCATGTTTGTTTATGTGCTTTTTTTCAGAATTTTTATGCCAGAAGTCTAAGAACTATGCCTAGAGGTGAAAATACTAATAGTGACCATAAAGGTCCTTTGCTGGTCAGAGAGACATTTTAGGCTTTTGTTTTGGCAAGTACATTCCTGTAACCTAATTCTCTTTTTTTTTTTATTGTTTAACCAAACATGTCAATTCTCTTAGGAGGTATCATGGAGTGTGATACTGGACAAGTGTCTGTTTTATTTTCTTTTATGCTGGCAGACACTGTAGGCAGCATGTATCTGACAGAACTGAACGTACAGAGTTCTGACAGCTCTTCTCCATCTTTTCTTCCTTTCCTCAGGGCAACAAAGCTCACTGTAGATCTCCTGCCCTAAACTGTCCAGTGAACTTTGTCCATCTGCACTGAAATAGAAGGCAAATAAATACTGTAACTCAGAGATTTCATTTAACATTTATTTAAAAATCACTTTATAGAACTATTCTTGCTTTGAGGCTTGTTTTTCTGAGGTGTGGGCAAAACGTCTGTAAAACCAAGAGTTCCAAATTCCTATCTATCACAGTTTCTGTTGATTACAGGAAAAAAATGATGTGCTACTTTTTCACCCACATTCTACTTAATACCCAGTACATTTGTTCTCTTTCTCAGTCTTGGTTTCATTGAAAGTGGGTTAGTCAGTACATGGACCATTTTATATGCAAATCGTAGACTGACATATTCACAGGTTTTGTGCAGGTTGCAATCTTTGACTTGTGAGTCAGATCATTTGGCAACATGCCTGTGAAACTGTTAAGCCAGCAAACAGATTCCTGAAAATAGAAGTTGAATTAATAATGATTTATGAGTATCATCACCTTCTTGAGGATTTCTTTATCTTGCAGAAGTGTATAGCACAAAAAACTTAGCTCAAAAATGTATATTGACATAACTGTATTGAATTTTAAATATAATTATACCCTGATAAGTTATTGTGTGTTGATCAAAAAATGGTAAAAGAGACATTTTCATTAGCTTAGCCCATTTGAGTTCCTTTTTAGAGGTGCTAGTAGCCATGTGAGAAGTTAAGTTCCAGTAATAATACAATAATTGTAATCATCTGATATGACTTCAGTGGAAACATTAGTGATTGTGTAGCTAATAAGAATTATAAATGAGGTTTTTAAATAATTCAAGTAGAAATGTGTCAGAAAAATCCTTGAGAAATTGGTATGTAAAATAAATAGATTAGAACATGAAAGATATATTTTGATTTGTTTTAGAGTTGTATCTTTGTCAGCCATCCCATCCCTATTGATCACATTGAAGGTAAGCCTGGTAAATAAGGTAAAAGGCTAGATTTTTGATTCAAAGCAATAGTTTTAATTCTAGCAATACCTCTTTTTTATCTTTATTAAGTATATTTTTGACTTCCTGTAATAGTTTCATAGTAGTTGCTTGGAGATTAACAAAAATAAGTTCTAACTGGAGGCATTTAGTCTCAATATAATCTGATGGTCAATAGTGATTTTTGGATATTATCTTGTCAGTCTTAAAACTAGACTTTTTTTTTTTTTTAAATCAGCTTATTGAGTCTGCAGGAAGTCTAAACCTTGATATGCTGGTCTGTCCTATAACCACAGCCTAAATACTCTGCTCTTCTATTATTTATGTATTGACAGTGTTTTCTCCCACAGGCACAAGGACAGGTTACATCAGCATACAAAGTTACTTCTGTGCACCCAAAATGCCTTTTTCACTGCCTTTCCATATAATGTCCACATGGAATGTGATATGGAAGAGGTAGTTAATGATGCAAAATCCCCAGAGCTGGTAGGGTTTCTCAGTACTGCCACTGTTAGATAGTACGTGTATGGGGGGTTATGACTATCTTGCTGTAACAACGAACTGGATAAACAGCTCTGAGTTAGCTTAAACCAGTTAGTTAAAATCTGAGCCATTAATGCTCACCTTCTTGGGCAGGCTGTAAAGCCTGCTCTGAACTCCAAGCAGTTAGGCTTCAAGCCCATCTGTTCAATCTGCAGAAGAGATGTGTTTGCTGCAGTTTTTGTTCAGACACTTCAATGACACTTATGAAAGTGTCAACTCCCCTTTGGAATTTGGGGACTTTGTATTAGAAACAATGTACTAGCCCTGACACTGACAAATACCTTATGCCTTATTTCCATGTGTTTGTGCTTATACATACATATATGGGTATAGGTTGAGATGACTTTCAGGCACTCGGTAAGTTTTAAATTTGTACCCCAGTTAATTGACCATCTTAAATCCTTTGGGAGAGAAATCAACACAAATCACAGCAGTGTAGAGTTTTTAGTTTATAAATAAAGGTCAGAGTGAAATATCAGGTTTTATGAAACCTTCAGATACAAACACCTTGATTTCATGAAGAAAAAAAACAACTTACCTTTTTTCCTCAGGACTCAGAAAATTATATATACTTGTTACTAGTAAATCTTCATTAATTTTACCATATTCTCTGGAGATGCCAGACTGAAATTTGTTTCATCATAAGTACCTATAAATTTTTCATGTCCAGTACACAACATAATGTTTATAGAGTAAATAAAAATGCTAATGAGTCTGTAGTCATCTATCCACCCCACACACTGACACTATTAAGCTGTAAAATAGGTAATAAAAAGTTATTCTATTTCAAGTACCATTTTTGGAGGAAAACTATGTAAATGTTGATGCATGGTGAATTAAAGTAAATTAATCTGATAATATGAGTGAATTGAACAAGCTGTGCAATATAAATATTTTAATCACTTCTTGATCCAGAAGTACCTCATCTACAAATGAGCAATTACTTTCTACCTCATGGGAGTTGTCTCTAATTATGAGGCAGTCTAGTTGGTGCTATACAAAAAGTACATCTAAATATCAAGCATCAGACCCTTTAATTTGTCATTTGTAATATGAACAGCATTTTATATCCCTTTTTGCAACCTGTTTGTGTTTTAACACTAGTGATTATATTTGTTCATGTTTTTAACCTGAGCAAACCAGACATTATCAATCTTTCATTTAATCCATGGACATGGAAACACTTCCCAGTGGAAGTTTGAATGTATGCCTATTCAATTTAAGCATAGACTTGTTTTTCTCAGGTCCTTAAGGACTTCTCAAACCAGCCTGACAATGTTTTAGGCCTGAGGACTACAGGTTAAAAAAAAAGTTCTGAATTATGATATGCTGTTTTTCATATGTGGCATATGTATGCCACTGGGCTTATTAAAAGCTTAATCAGCCTATTGTCCACTGTGTTCCAGTAACTAAAGCAAAGGGTATTGGAATTTATGAATGGGATGATGTATGCAAAACCAGACCAAATAGTCTTGTGTAGCACAAATGTTTGTGGTATGGGTGCTGGGTATTCCTTATTTGTGGGGAAGTAAGTCATGTCATGCAGCAGCAACAGCTTAGGTAATTTCAGTAGGTGGCATTTATGCATAGCTGTTGTTGTCTTAGTGATGAAAATCAAGGACTTGTGTTCACTTGCTGCTGATTGTTTCACTTCTGTGCAATCTGCTCCAGAAACACAAAAAATGGGTTGAGAAAGTTGGAGGCAGAATTGTTTGTGTCCCAATTACTAAGGTCTTAAAGGAGAAGATTAGACTTTCGACAGTGACACATATAAAACACTGATTCTATATACCCTAAGAGTGAAACTCATATGTGCTTTTGAGACTAAACCTTAGTCCACATCCCATTTCAATTTTATATAAGCTATATTTGAATAGACTAACTCATATTCAAAAAATATGTATGCTTTAGGTGAAAAGAAAAAAACAAAAGAGCTTCCCTGGGTCATTTCAGAGAAGTGTTATTCATCCCATAGCTCACTGTTGTAATAAAAAAATGAAACAGAAGAAACTGATTGATCTGTTAAAAGACATGAGATGCTGTGAAATATGTGTTCTGGTTTTGCTATCTTTCCAGCAAATGTCAATTATACATAAAAAATCGTTGTTTCCAAATATCACCAGAGGTGATAATTACCACAGATCTATCTTCCACGCAACTCTGAATTTCCATAATGTACCCTTACTGACAGCGACAGAAGGAAGAGTGCCATTATTTGTATCAATGGATGAGGAACAGTTCTTAGAATTACTTCACATGTACTTTGCTGGATTTACTGCTTCTGCTACAAAAAACCAATTGTTTCCCGAGATATTTATTTCCAAGATCCTGACTTTGATTTTACTCTAGCGATATCCTATGAGGGATCTTCTTCATTTTTTCCCTTCAATTTCAATCTAGCCTATTGAAGAAATACTGCTTTTTTGAAGCACATGGTTCTTTTGAGATGCAGATGAGTGACAAATGGTAGTTTCTAAGTTGATCTTTGTATCTTTGGGATTTCTATTTGGCTGGGGCCTGTTCAAAGACTTCCATCATACTGTAATATTGTTTTGTAGAAATGAGATATGAAAACCTCTGAAATATGAATCAAGGTGTCAAAATGCCCTCTCAGAGCTATACTGTGGGTGGAGCACATGTTCGTACATGGGATTAATGTAAGTACAAGAGAATGGGCAGCTCTACAAATAGATAGGCATGGACAGGGAGGAATGGAAAATGCAGAATGGGCACAGGCTCACTTTCACACATCCTGCTCAATTGTAAACATGATTTGTTTACAAACACTAATGAAATTTCCAATAATAATAATCTGAAAAGATTTCAACTTGTTAATGGGAAAAAGCTGGCACCAAAAAATGTAAACAAATGAGTTTCCAACTGAACATTTTGTATTCCTAAATGAATGTCTTTGAAAATCCTGCCACTATTTCTTTCAGTGGAATAAATGAGGTTGGAATATGGAGTTAACAGTCCAAAAGACAATGTAATTCATAGATTATTATTATTAATATGAATACATTTGAAAACAGTATGGCTGTCTTTACTCTTTTGAAATGAAATCTATTCTTATTGAGTATGAAATGATTTTATTTTTCCTATTGCTTGCAACACCATCAATGGGTCTTACCAGTATTTTTTATTAAGCTGCAACTCAAAACTTTTAAACCATTGGTAGTTAGAACTTACCAAACTGATGCCTTGGGAAATTAGTTATAATAATAAAACAATTTACCTGATTATCCCCTGTTTGCACTGTCATTCGTTGTTCTCTTAATAACAGACATGTTAGTAACACAATAAATACTTTAGTTTTTTTATGTTATGTGACAACAGAAGACTTAATTTTAAGATATCTTACTGCTCCAAGTTTACTATACCATATCACATTTGGTTAAGCAAAATAAGCATACGACTAATTTAATTCATTGGAGATATCCAAATATTTACAGTGAAACACATAGCCTTTACCTTTTCAACCTGGAACTTTGAATAACTAAATTCTAGGTTACTGAGTTCCTTCTAGTAAATCTAAAGTTTTTGCTTTAATTTTTATAGTGTTGCATTCTCTTGCATTTTGTCCTTCCTCATGATGAGTCATAGAAGTTAAATATGAAAAGCATCTATCAGTTCAGTCTGTCGTCTGTGCCAGTAGAAAAAGACCAGCTTTTCACTACTCTACATAGTTCATTAAAAGAATTAGAACTAAGAAGTCTTCTGTCTCTTTTTTTTTGAGAAGTTATTGAATGATAACGATGAAAAGATGGTTTGTTTCTTCAGTAAAAGAAATAATTAAATAATCAATGTCAATCCCTGCCTACCTATATCTACACCCATATCCATATTTATATCAATATCTATAGAAGACAAGCATAAAAGATTTATCCTTCTTTTCCCCAGCTTGCCAGTCACAGAAACCAGAGCATGCCGTATCCATTAAAGTTCAGGACTTGTGCTTTCTTTTCCCAAAATATTCTCTAACTGAAGTATGCTACGTCTTGACACCTACAGAATATGACACCTCTGCACTCTCAAAATACAGGTACTCCTATGGTGTATCTATTAATTTTCATTTAGCATTAATAATTGTAATGAGGTTAATTTAGTGTAGCTACACACACTACTGTAAAAAAAATAATCTAGGAGAGGTATTAATGTATAAACAAGTAGTTCCTGTTATTAGGCTCCTAAGAACATATTGCTCCCTGACAATATGAAGGTTACCTGGTTTTCCTTTGTAACTCTGAGACATGTTCACTGGGTTAGGATTTGTGACTTCTGATTAAGGCTTAGATTGTAAACGCTTTCTGGAAGGAACTATTCTCTTATGCTGTGTTATGCATGTTCCTGGCACAACAGGCTGCCAGTCCATCCATAGTGCTCCTGATGCTTTCTGCCATATTCCTGAAGCAACCCCTACTACTAGCACTCCACTGGGTCTGTCTGGGATAGAGTTAATTTTCTTCATAGCAGTCCATATGGTGCTGTGTTTTAGACTCTTAACTCTTGTTATTGGTCTTCTAAAAAGATAGCTCTTCCTTCTTTGCAGTTTTCATGGTACAGAAAGACATTCTTCCATAAATATATTATCTCTGCCTGATCAATCCACAACCAGAGATTGGAGGAAGTGAGTTTGGTTTTGTCTTTACTACTGGGCAAAAACTTTACCCTGGAAAAAAGGCTTAGTAAGTGACTCCAATTTATAATCTTCAGATGTCATTGATAAGTGTCTCTATACTGGCGTGCACCTGCAATTCAAATAAACAGAAGGGGTTTTAAAGAGCAAATATGTGGTTTCCTAAAATCAAAAATGTTCCTGTGAGTTTTTTTCTCAATGACTAAAATTGTCATATTCCTTCTTGCTGGAAAGATAACTGTCATAAAAACTTAGAGGAAAGAGGAGCTAAATTCTGTCTCTCTTTTGACAGTGTCACTGTTTATCTCTGCAAATTTTGATGTCATTCATCTGTCTTTTTATGACATTGTTTCTCTTTTTTTTTATCGTCGGTATGTATGGGAAAATTCAAGACAGTTGAAAGTACTTTTGTTTACAGGATATAACTGCAGCTAATAATTTGTACTCTGTAAACAATAAAAGGCAAGATGATGGCAATGCAGAGTAGCATCACCTTTTCCCCGGGCTGTACAAGCCTGTGGCACCATCCTGTGAACAGTGTGGTGTATTTCTTGTCATATTTAAAAATTCACCTCAGAACCGGTACACTAAGATACTATTATGTAGTACCTTCCTCCATATTTTCTTTAGAAAATTTGTTTTCTACATGTTTTAGGATAGAGATGAACTCAGATTTATTATCCACTGTCTATTGAAGAATACAGTGTGCAAAGAGAGGGTTTATTATTCATTTCTATATGCATGCTCTTTCTTCTGATCATATAAGATCCAGCAAATCTCCATAAATAGGAATTACTCATCCTTCCTTTATCGATTTTATAACTAGTTATTTATTCCATTTTTTGGTTAGCAACCTCTCACCTTCTGCCTGAATACCTTGATTTTCCATTTTTTTTGTTTTACTCTTGACAAATGACAGACACCTTTGAGACTAAAGCACTGGGTGTGGAACATGGGAAGAGAAAGTAGGAGTTAGCAAAGCAAGGTATCTGAGACATGGAGAACAGAATGTTATTGTCAAATGGTGGAACAGTGAAGGAGGGAGGCTTTCTTTTTGGTCATTTTCATTTGCAAAAGACTCTTGGAAAATGAATATAAAGTTGGCAGAGTCCTTAGGCTACAGAGGTAGAAATGCTAAGGTAATTTACATTTCCTTGCATGATCCAGTTGCTACTTGCTACATGGAGTTACATGTGTTCTGTGTTAAGAGCTGATACAGAGATAGCTGTAAATCCTAAATATTTAAGTGTTTATTCATTTTATAATTGCTTCTGCATTTTAAGACATTGGCTAATAAAAGTGATACCGCATTGTTTCTGATAATGTCTTAACTACTTCCTTGACAAACTGGGGAAGTTGAATATTAGATACCTGTACATGCAGGCACTGTAAGCAACAAATAGTCTCATCACCTTTAAAGATAATATTATGGAAATTAAAGTTGCAAAAAGAAAAAGAACTTCGGATTCACTTGACAAGCCTTTTTGTCTCCTGTGATATACCTTATAAGAAAAGAAGAAATTCTGTAATCTTTATTTATCACAGTGGAACGAACTTCCCTCAGACAGACAGACAGTTAAGCCTTGCTATCTGATCAGTGAGATGAAGATACATATGGTGATAACTGTTTTTCTGTAGAACTCTGAGAGGTCAGTGCGACCTGGTGACAAAGAGGAGTCTCAGAAAAAAAACGTTTTATTTGGTGTACTGAGAACAATATTTTCTTTAATGTTTTCTCCCCAATAAAATGAAAATACAGAAAGAAAATTTCAAACTTCTCCACTTTTGTGTATTCAAATGAGTAAATAATATCCACAAATAGACAACCTTTTCAGTTGCTTTAAATGGGGGGATTTAAACTGCAGTGCACTTTGATTTTATTTTAAGAATAAGTATTTTCCAGCACCACTAGGTGTCATTATATCTATTATTAATTCCTGTACAATACCTCTTCCCAGTACCTAGCAGACAAAGTTGATGAATTAATCAGCTTCACCAAAATTTTGGTTTAAAAAGAAACAAAAGAGGTAAAAATATAAGAAATTATGAAATCGGAGAAGTTAATCCCTGAAAGTTCAGTTACACAAAAGATAAAGAATTCTATAAAATCAGAGACTTGGAAGTTTAAAACTAAAACTTTTGTTTCATTAACTTCAGTACAGACTTTGCTCCTGAATACAGAGGTGCCTTCTTTTAACCTTCATCTGATACTTCCCATTAGTGCATATTGTGTCAGGCAAGTTCAGAAAAGCACATAGGCACATAGCAATACATTTTTAAGTATAAAGCTGTGACTTGAAAGACCAATCCCACAGGACTGTTAATCCTGGAAGTAGCTTCTCATGGCAGGCACGTCACCTTTGCTCTAAACATCTGCAATATACATGCATATGCGTATATAGCTGTTCTTGCCCAAGCATTTGCCTCCAAGCTCTGCTCTTTAGCATTCCAGTGATACAGCAAAGCTGTGCCCAAGTGCTTTGATGACATCAAGCTACTAAGTGTATTTACGACCTATCTAATATACTAATAGGACTTGGTTCTGCAGATGTACGAAGAAATACTTTCATGTTGTTTTTTTGTTCTCTTTAGAGAAAAGTAATGGTGAGGTGGTATTTCTGATTTTTGTATGAAAAAGGTCATGTCAGGCACATGTTCAAAGGCTGATTCAGGACATTTTGGTCCCTTCTCCAACTGTAGAAACTCATAGCACACTGATTTGACTGTCAGAAACATTCCTTAGCCATTTGACTCTATGCTAGGTGAGCTGGGAATAATTTCCATCTTTTGTATGGGTGACTACAAAACTGAAGGGCTATAAGGAGGTGTGGAAATCAGTCAGGCATCTCTAATTGGTTAGAATATCCATTTAATCCAGGCTCTGTGCCTCGGAACTATCTAGATATTTTTACCAGCTGTTAGCTGAAAATCCAGAATCTATTTTGGTGATGTTCTCCCTTAGGCACCTTCTCTCTCAAAACCTCCTCATAATGTTTTCACTGGAATATCTTTCCTTCTGAGGCCTGTTCTCTTCATAAAAGCCTTACACCAGAACCTATTGGCTAATTACATAAATATGCCTTACAGGAAGAACAGAGACCTCAGACACTACTGAATCTGGGACTATTTACTTAAAATTCAACAGAAGTTTAAAGATGGCCACTGGGAAAGTGAAATAGTCAAATATTGAACTTGTTCAACAGAGAAAGCAAAGCATTTTCTTTTCCCCTCATAGTTACAGTAATTTAACACATTTATTTGTCTCTCTTCTGCAATGATTTTACCCTTAAGTGAATTTAACTAAGTGTACTAATTATGTTATCTTAAGTTTTTGTTTTCAAAAGCTGATGCTGTCTAAACTCCCAGTGCGAGAAACTTAGAAGGTGACATTTTGCTAATGACTATTCTGAGAAACTGACAGAGATTGATAGAATGTTTTTTGAAGATGTCCCCATGAGAAGCATCTCATCTAAAATGAAAATGACACGGAAACTTTTAAAAACTAACTGTGTTGTGTGAGTGCTTTTGTTTACAAGAAAGAACTGGGATAGACAAGCACTTTAAGGTAGTTTTCCAAATGCATGACACATTTTTTTGTTTAGAAATGTCTTCAAAGAACGTTTTTTAAACAACAGTTTTATGCTTACTAAAAACTCACTGAAAACTGGTTTTCACTGCTCTGCATACCAGGAACCTGTAGATTTTGGGCCAGGCTGTGCATTGTCAGCTCAGAGAATGAGTACTGGATGAGGAATTCTCAGAAACCTTCAAACCTCAGTACGAGCAGGTTCATACAGCGCAACCCTCTCTTGTTGTGTATTGGGAAGGTAGAGCCTTACCTCTTTGTCTGTTTTTCTTAATTGCATTATCTCACTATAGATACTAGTAACCTCAAGGTTTTCTTTGCACAGGGATTGCATGTAGGCTTTGCTCTGCTGCAGGAAATATAAGGTCCAGGAAGCTTCTTCAAGTTGTCCCCACCTGTCCACTTTCCTCACTCTGGCAGGCACAGTTACCAAAGGTTACTTCACTGTAGTCTGCATTTTGGAGCCATGAATCTACATTTCAGCCATCCTATCATAGTGGAGTCTCTCTGTAGCCAGCAACCGAACAGATGAAGAGACTGGTCCATTCCTTCCTCATGTAGAGAGCAGGAGCTGTACTGAGGACCTGTGAACAGTCCAGCCTTGTTCAGTAGTTCAAATGCACATTCATGTGATACAGGGAAAAAAGTGACTGACCTTTGGGATTCAGTGTGATTTTTATATCCAATTGCAAATTCATATTCTACAAGAATACTCTGCAGCTCTAGGTACAGGTAGGTGTGCTTCATGGGTGGCTAGCAGTACTCATCTAAACAGAGTGTGAAACCTGACATCATGTAAGTTTGGTCCAAGTCTACAGTTCCCTGCTTTGACACCACCCTTCTCTCTGCACAGAAATCATTTCACCACTGAATGTTACTTGACTTTCATAATAGGAAAACACCTTTTGTATTAATCTTTCATACCATTGGAGAAGTAAACTTGCACCCTCCAAGATTTAACAGTAAAAGTAAAATTAAGCAGGATATAAGTGCTGATGGGAAAGCTGCTGTTCCACAGCAAGAAAGAATTAAGTCTAACAGACCCATCGTTACTTCAGGAGAAATTATCTTCAGAAGAAATAATGAAAAAGGAGGCATTTTATTCTTCCTTGACTTAGATATGGCTTTCAGGTCTCTGTTGGTCTGGTCTCTCTTTTAGAAACAGAAGTGTGTAAGTATAAGTAGAAATGCCACCTTCACCGATTCCCCTGTATCCTCTCTGTTCTTGAAAAATAATTAAAACCAGAAATAGGAAAGAATGTTTGAGATGGGAATTGACATCTATGGAGCATGTGGTCATTAGATTAGTAATACAGTTCTGTACAGTTTTATACATATCATAAAAATCTATTTCATTCACACTATTTCATTTGGAGGATACATAGTGAAAAGTGTCTCAGAGAGATGTTAATCATTGCTGCTGTTTCCTAAATTGTCATCCCACCAGGTGCAATGCAGGCTTAAAAAATGCAATATTCTTTTTTTATAGGTATATCAATGCATTAAACTCTTCTTGATGAGAAGTGTTGCCAGATCAATAAGACATTTTATCCACATTCTCATGCTGGTCCCTTGAGCCTCCAGTTTCCATCCTAGATATTAATTGAGTCAAATGACAGCAGATATTATAAAAAAGATTTCCAACTCCAAATCCTTTTCCTAGTCCTACACTGTAACATTTCTAGCATTCCAGATATTATTCAGATGCTCAAGCTAAGGTTTTTTGCTTTATTTCTTTTGGACAATATCATACCCCCTTCATATTTTTATTTATTTATTATTTTTTCCCTCCTGTGAAGCAACCATTATAATAAAAGAGACATTTTTAGAGCCAATGCCTAAGTCTGCAACTGAAGGCATCAGAAGTCTTTTTTATTTCTTAATTTCAGTGTGGGTTTCCAATCATGTGAGACCTCCTAGGATTTACCTTTATCTTATTATGAGATATCAATGTAGTGATGTACATTGATGTGACTGTCTATCACTTGAAAGTCCATCTTTTGAATCACCTTGTCAACTAGGCTTTGTGATGACATACCCAGGATCTCTGGTTCCCATGCATCACTGATTTCATGTACCTGCCTTCCAGGCTTCTTAGCCCTGGGCATGTAAACTAGTTCTGTGGTCCTGCTGATGAGCCCAGCTTTCAGACTAATCTCCCTCTAAAGGATACAAATATACTTGAACACTAGTTTATAAGAAACAAATTAAATGCAAAAGCAAAAGCCAAAAGACTTAGTGCATATTACCAGTAAGGAAGGAAATTTGCCTTTTCAAGTTTACAGCTTGTTACTGTCAAGGGATTATATATGAGACACTGTGATAGGGAGCACTGCTTCTCCTTGCAGCTACCAGGCAGAAGATACAGAGGAACAAACATTTATTACAAGAACCACTCAGATCATTTGTTTCTGAGTATTACAAACAGCTCCATTTAGATCTAGCATGACTCACCTGTACTGCATATGTTTGCCAACATTATACCTGTTCTGCATATTGGCATAGAAGGGATTAAACAAGATTAAAAAAAAAAAGTAAAAATCAGATGGCTCAGCTTTCCTGGAAAATAGTTAAAGAATAGAAACAACAGAACAGAAGCAGTTCTGGAATGAGAGAAGATACAGGTACTTCAGCAGAAGAGTATCACAGCTCTCTTATGACGTGGCATACGGGCAAGGCACGGGTGTACAGATGGCTCAGGAGAAGGGAAACAGAAAAAAGGGCAGAAACTCCAACTCTGACAGCTCTGCAGAAGAGCTGCCATCACCGAGAAACGATTTGGAAGCACGTCTGTGTGACAGCATACCAGAGCATGGAGCAGGTTGAGGAAAGGCCTCAGTTTATCTGACAAGAAGAGGCTGCGCTGCACTGGTCATCTCTGCTCGGGCTAATATGGTTCAGTCAGTGCTAAATACCGAAGAAATGAAATGCTTGAATCCAGGAGCAACACTCACTCCCACAGCTCTGCAAGCAGAGCAGGGAGGTCACTGCAGTTTGGCATCCGGCGTTTGAAGTGCATTTGCTAGGTACGAAGGTTGCAAGCAGTGGAGGCTGCAGCCAGCTCCAGGTTCCTGGGTGAGCTGAGAGCACCGTGATATCTCTGAGGTCCTGTGTCAGTGGTCCTCTACCAGACAAGTAGTTTTAGATTATAGCTACAAAAACCTGAATATTTGTAGCTATCCGACAGATGCACTGGTTCAACATGTTATATTGTCAATTTTCTCAGCAATTTTGATGTTTTTCTCTAACACCCCATCCTCAAGAACTCTCTCATGACAATTTCTTCTCTCTTCAGTAATAAAGAAAAAAAGACTACGTAGTCTTTCTGTGTAAATGTGACAATGACTGAGCAGAAACATCAAAATATGAGAGAAATGCAAAAATAAATCTAGATGCCCCATAATTTTATATTTTTTCAATGCTTAAGTTTATTGGTGTTATTAAACTGTATGTTTTATTCTTCATGATGCCAAACTAGAAAAGATTACCCCTACCTTCTGACAAAAGGGAACACAAGTGTTATGAACCCTTTTTAAATGACTGCTAACTATCTTCACTTTGTTAAATTTCTCACCATAAGCTTCAAAGAAATCTTCTGAAACATTCATACTACACTTTGTGCTCTATCCTAGCAATATGCCATACAACATTTTTCTCTACATCTTAATTTTCTGGTTCTGGTGGGTGTTTGTTGTTTTTTTTTTTTTATGGTTGTTTTTTTTACTGTTGGCTTGCTTTCCTCCCCATCCTTTTTCATTTGTCTCTAGGCTTAGCCTTTCCATGCTTCCTTAACTTCAGGTTTTTACTTCTGCTTCTCTTTGATGTATTCTTTGTGACTTTTCCCCTTAACTATCTATATTCTCTAGGGGTCCTCTGAGGGCATGATTCAGAACCTCATGATCGTAATGACTAGAATGACCTTCTATACCATTAGGTTCATTATAAATTTTGTCAATAGCAGCTCTTAAATTTTTGTTACATATTTAGCTGTATAAATAATAATATGACCCTAGGATTTGTAAAAACTAAGCCCATTTCACCATCAACAGCAACATCAACAAATATCTAACATAGGAATATACAAACAACATAGGAAATCGACTTTGAAACACAGAATTAGTTTGATATGCTGGCTAAGAATGATACTTCTAACTCTAGCTAAACCTTTACATGTTTTAAAATGTGTTCTTGAAAATTACAAAATCAACCTAAAATCATTAGATTTTTTTTTAAACAAAAAATGAGTTTAGCTTCTCTTTATCTGTCTCTGTGTGACCTTCTTGAGCAAACAGGAGGTTCAATCAATGCTGTTTTAAGAAGTGAAAGCTGACATTATCATGAAATTATCCAACCCCAAGATTGGGGAATAGGAGGAAAAGCATCAAACAAGAGCAATAAGCTATGGAAAAATTACAAAATGGGATTTGCACTGAATTTTCATGTGACTGATTGGCCAGTTCTTAAATGTGACATACCCATTTGTAGTAAAAATAGTTGGAAAGAG
>NW_010535291.1:18720-84839 GCF_000687285.1 Phaethon lepturus
CTGGAGCAGTGGACAAATACTAACACGGCACTCTTCCCAGGCTGATATTTGCTACTTCTCATGACTGTACATGCCTTGGTTATTAGTTTTGTGCAGCACTGTCTGCATCAGAAAGACATACCCCAAAAATGCAAAGTCATGAATGACTGATTGCACACTTAAACCTGCCAACTGGGCTGTAAACCAAGTGAAAATGTATTTCTTTGTGAAGTTTTCAGTGCTGCTGTTCCTGCTAGTGCTGGTTAGTCTAAAAAGAACTTTAGAGTAGCCTGGATCTTCAGTTTCACCTGGCACAAAGTACAATAGCATGAAAAATATTTATTATAAGATAAATGTGTTTTGCTTAGATTTTAAATAAAAGAAACTTTGGGTAATTTGTCTACAGCTGTTTTCTTGTCTCCATTTATAACTTCCTTTTCTTCATTATAAGTCAGCTGGTATAGATCTCTGTAACAAGTTTGTTTCTCCTGTTTCTCCACTTTGGGCGCCAAAAAGGACTGTCATGGTTTAACCTCAGCCAGCAACTAAGCCTCACACAGCTGCTCGCTCACTCCCCCACGATGGGACAGGGGAGAGAGTCGGAAGAGTAAAAGTGAGGAAACTCATGGTTTGAGATAAAAACAGTTTAATAAGGAAAGCAAAAGCCACGCACGCAAGCAAAGCAAAACAAGGAATTCATTCACCACTCCCCATGGGCAGGCAGGGGTTCAGCCATCTCCAGGGAAGCAGGGCTCCATCACGCGTAGTGGTTTCTTGGGAAGACAGACATCATAACTTTGAATGTCCCTCCACCCCTTCTTTCTTCTTCCCCCCAGCTTTATATACTGAGCATGATGTCATATGGTATGGAATATCCCTTTGGCCAGCCTGGGTCAGCTGTCTTGACTGTGTCCCCTCCCAACTTTCTGAGCACTCCCAGGCTGCTCGCTGGCAGGGCAGCATGAGAAGCTGGACTGTCCTTGACTGCTCAGTAACAACTCAAAACATCAGCACCTTATCAACATTTTCTCATCCCAAATCCAAAACACAGCCTCACACTAGCTGCTGTGAAGAAAATTAACTCTATCCTGGCTGAAACCAGGACATCCACCCTAACGGATTCACTTAACTTTTTCATATGACAAGTTCCTTTCTTTGTAGTATGACTCTGGCTACCCATAATAGAGCTGTTCTTTTGTCTTAAGGAATGCTGCACCGATTTAACTGAGTTGAAAAATGTTAGAGATTATAATTTTCTTCACTTATGTTCTTCATTGAAAATATTGATATCCTACTGAAATGTTGTCCCAGAGCTGGAAGTCAAAGCTAGGTCAAGGATATTTCATATTTCCAAAGTGGGAGCAGTAGGTGTTTCACTGAAGGTAAATTGTCTAAAGCAAGTGGGTTAGAAGAAAGACTGGCTACGATGCTCCAAGATCCACCTCAAAAACATCCAGGTTTAGAAGAAGGAATTTCATGGGACGTTATCCTGGAATCCCTTTCACGTTCTTAGGCAAATCCTTGGGCAAGAGTTTATTATAAGGGTAAGAGAAGCTACTGGGTGTTTATAATAAACATTACTATTTAAGTTGTACTTCAATTAAGAAATGCCAGGTTTGGTGTAGCCAATATAACCCTAAGTGAGTTCCTGTGTAGGTACTGTCACGCATTCTTTCCTTTCGTGATGACATAGTCTTTGTTTCACAGGATCACAGTTTTATTAGAGTACCATCTGGAAACCCTGAGACTGGATTTGTAGAGTCTCTAGTAAGCATTGCCCCATGATGGCTCCATGAGTGTCTGCAGATTAAGCTGTAGCTCAAATCTCCCTGGTTTCCTCCATCTTCCAGCCACATAAGGCCCAGGGTAGTTGGGTATCCTACATGGCTTTGCTACAGGCCACAGTAGGCCCTCTAAGTTCACGAAGAATGTTTTTTCTGAATCATGCTAACTCACACAGTATGTCACATTGGTCTTGCTGCTAGGATGCTGTCCAGGCAAGAAGACGGAGATTCACTTTGAACAGACTGGGTTTTGGTAATCTTTCCTCTGTTCCAAGTGGGTTGGTACCATTACCACTTGCTTTGTACTACACTCACACTCTGAGGCCTGCAGGAGCTATTCCTCAGAGACGGTGTCACAGAATATCCAGCCACTGGGACTTGGGTTACAAGGCCAAATGCCATGCTTCAGGCTTATGTATTGCCATGTGTGTCTGGCTTAGTGCCTTTCCACCTTCAGCATGTTCTACTCAACTTCCCTCACCATTTTATTCTCTTTACAGACAGAACATTCAGGCACATGTCAACTCACACGCTGAAAGCCTAACAAGGCTGTTTCCCTTCACTCCAACCACTGCAAGAGGATATTCTGCTGCAGACCATAGTCCTAAAACTCAACTATCTTCCCATATATGGCAATAGATTATAAGGAGTCTACAGAGATGTTAGTAACCTCTACCCAGCATATAGTGTAATTTCCTCCTTGCTTGTGTGTTTTCTTTTCACTTTTGATGACAGGCTAATCACCCACAAGCCCAGCTCATCCTGATTTCAACCTTTTCTCTGCTCTACAAACTCTCTCTATGCTTGTCTTCTGCTGTTCCAGGGGCACAGCGTGCCCAGACTGTCCTGCATCCCTCCTTCCCTGAATGTAGAATCCTTTTCACTTTGCAACATCTCCTGTGTTTCCAGGGCTGCCTCTGGACTGCTGACCTGTAAGCATGGTTGATGCCTGCTTCAATGGGCTGGCCTGAGCCTAATCAAGCCTGGGGAATTTGTAGAAGTCAAGGGATCATAAAAGAAACACGGCATAGCAGACAGATTAATCAGAGCATGCATTTTTATAACATTTATTAAACAACAGACTGCTTGCTGTTGTTGTACTTGTCCTATCTTGTAGCTATTTCTGAGGAATTCTACGTGTATCTGAAGCTCATTTCCAATAAAAAAGGGTTATTAACTGTAAATCCAGGCCTGAGATGTGCATGGGCATCTGATAAACTGAGTCTTGGACACATTTAAGTGAAGACACATTATGAGGTTGATTTAGGGCAACAATGAACTCTTATCAGAAATTTAATAATACTTCTTAAAAATAATTGTTGGTATGTAATGAAATAAAAATTGAAGAACAAACAGTGGGAAACCCTAATCACATTTATATCTCATTTCCATTTATATTAGTAGTAAGCTTTTAAACTCAATACTGAATTGAACCTTTACTGCTATTTAATAAACAGATGGCTTGTGTTCAAGGATCTTGTCTATGTTATTATTTTTGTTTTGTTTCTTTTTTTTCCTGTACTCTTCCCTTATTTGTGTATGTGCAATAACAAGTAACACAGGAAAATATTTAAACAAGATGCTTTTTTTTAAAAAGACAATTTTGCTTTCTGACATAAATTATGTTTGATATGGCCCTTAAGTTAAAGTTTGTACTGCTTCAGTTGCTCTTCTCTTAAGTATAAAGCTATTTTTAGAAAGTGATTCATACAGGGAGATTTAATATTTCTTTCCCACATAGAATATGGACAAAAAGTGTTGTGAAGACTCCACTTGTTCTTGCTATAGCTATTTACATGTGTTTATCAAATATGCATTATTGCATACCATGGGTCATTTATTCACTTTAAAAACAGGAACACCACCACAAAAACTTAGAACTGTATCAAATATGTCAGAATAATGGTCTTATTTCAGCACTATATGCTTTACCAGGGAGTTTCTAGTTGGTAAGGAAACTGTCCTGGGAGAATTCTCCAGAAGTTTCTTGTGTTATATTCTGCTTCCTTTTCATGACAGCTGGAAAAAAGGAATGGAAACTTTGGTGTTCTCAATATCTTGCTTTCTTGATGTCTTTAGAATAGTCAGTTGGCCCTTGGAATTGCATAGACTGGACATGGGGGCTAGCTGCTTGGCTAGGCTTACTCCACTTTAATCGATAATTAAATTTCTTAGTGGCCCAGATGATAATTGCTGGGCCACTAAGAAACCACAGGTATAGCTGTGGAGAGTGCCAACCTGCACCTTGTACTGGTATGAAGGGGAAAACAAGAAGAACATGAGGATTTGGGATATCCAAGATCAGCCTCTGGGACTATGCAAAACTTCTGAAGTAATGTTTAGGGGGAGTGATGGGCAGGAACAAAGGCGAAATTAAACAGAAACGCATATAAAAGGGACTGGTCACATGTAAACTGGGGGCTGGCCAGTACGCTTGTCTGACCAAGGCCTGCGTCTGATCACCACAGTCTGTCCTATCTTCTCAATAAATCCTTTATTAATTATCTCTGTGTAATATCACTCTATCTTGTGTATGAAGGCTGTAAAGACTGAGTGCCAGCTACTGGTGAGACCTGTGTGAGTGGATTTGGCGCCAGAACTGGAGTCAGACCAGGGGTAAAGGTGCCCTGTGACCTGCGGTGTCAGCTACTAGAGCTGGAGGTCTCAGCTCCAGTCACTGGAATGGGACTGCTGGGTGTTCCAGGTGCAGCTACCAGCGGGACGGGGTGAGCAAAGCATGCAAGAAGCTCGGTGACAGCAGCTGGAGCAGGACTGTGGAACACAGCCTGTGTGCTTGGTGCCAGCTGCTGGCATTTGCTGGAGTTTTTGCATCTTCCCCAAGCCTGTAGTGCATGGGAATGTGCCTGTGTAATTCACCAGCAAACTTAAAGTTGGACCAGTTGGTGAGTAGGAGAGCCATGGGGCGAGTAAGAGCACCTGGGATCTAGGTAGGGGTACCAGGCGGTCAGAGAGGCTGTGCCAGTACTTGGGGGAACTGCAAATGTGCATGTGCTTGGGAGCCTAGAGCCTGTCATGGGTGTGCCTGCACTAGTAACCTTCAATCCTGACCAGCTGAAGAAGAGGAAGGAGACTTGGTTGTCTACATGTCTAAATATGTCTATATGTCCATGTCTTACTGAGTCCTGGTGATGTTACATGTGGGTGCTGTTGAAGGCAATGCCTTGGCTGTGGTTGTCAGCCGCTGGCCATGTGCTGCTGGTTGAACCTGCAAACAGATTCAACAGTGAAAGCAGCAGCCCCATCCATTGTCTTGGAACAGAGACCCTCAGGCTGGGTTTCAGCAGCCAGGAAGGAGATATCCCTGGCCACAGAGCCCGCTGGAGGAAGCATCCCTTTAACATCCTATGCCACGTTTCTTTTGTTTTGAGAGAGGAAATTAGCTATACCCAGCAGCTGCAGGAGAGACAAATGCTCTTAGAGCATTCTGATGCTTCTCTAAAGACACTTTATTTCCTTTTGTGGCTTATATTCTTAGGACAGGAGAGAGTATCGTTTACATTAGGTATTATGAAGAAAATCAACCATGTGATGTGACTAACTGATTAAAAGAATATTCCAGTCATTTTGTGAGGAATGCTAGACACAAATGCTTCACGTTTTAGGTGAACTTGAGGCAGTATAATATGAGGAAGGTGTATGTTGTATATTAGAAAATAATTATGTGTGGCACATCAGCAGTGGCCAGAGGGGTCTCCTGCTGATCTTTTCTGACCATCTCTGAGAAATGTAGAATTGATTGCTACTATACCAGGATACCAGGGCACCCAAATCTGCTCCCAACATACATTTTAAGAAACTCAGTATAAACTCAGAAACTCAGTGAGGCTACTTCAGAATTACCGAAGTGCAGCTATATGCAGAATTAAGCCCACAGGATTTACCACATTAGGTAAGCATCCTGTGTCTAGCACTACCTCTGCCTCAAGTGCAGGTTTCATTTATTTAATGCATAAAGATTCTCTTTTAATTACTTTGTACACCAGCCTGTTTCTTTTTCTGGTTCTTTTCCAAGAAATAATCAAAGGGAGAAATTCATGAAGGACTGGTCAATTCTGAAGTCACTTCTAGTTAATTTACTCAATTCATATTAACTCCTTAGTACTATGCCCACTGGCAAAACTTTTTTGTCCTTTTCCAACATTGGTTAAGTTAATAATAATTCATTTATTGTTTAAGGAACTTCATAATAAAGAGAAGAGCTATACTATTAGCATGGTCAATCATACAGCAGGCATGAACAATATTAAGTTGCCTTCACAGTAACACTGTAAATAGATTGATCCTTCCTATTACTTTCTTTGTACACAACTCCACATTTAGACTCACTTGTCACAGATCCATATATGAAGAAATTTGCAAAGAGCTCAGTCTGGGATGCAACTTGTTACATCAGCAACGTTTCTCGTAAACAGCATTCTGAAATGATGGATTTGAACACACAGAAATAGCTATTTAAATTAAATGATTTTTTAGAAAGGAAAAAACCCTATTTAATTCCCAAGAATTATTAATTTTTTTTTTTTTATTTTTTTTTTGTAAGAGTTGGAGTTTACAGATTTCATTTAATTCCATTCAGATTAGGTAGAAGATTTTTGGTAACTTTTTTAAATGGAACTAAGGGGAAATTGCCAGGAAGGATATATACTGGAAAGAAAAAGAAAGGAGACACAGTACTGAAAGAGCTTTAGGAAGATGAAGAATGATCGCTTGAAACTGAGGTGAAAAGACTGAAAGAATAGGACAAAAAGCTAGAAAGAACAAATCCCGTATGACTATCCATTTTCAACTGTCTGGCCAATCTGGAATATACTCTTTTGAGGGAGAGTGTCGGGAAAGTTTGTCAGCTGGGAAAAAAAAAAAAGTTTTATTCTATTTCTTTGCTTAGAGAACTGTTCTTTTATAACACCAGTTCAAAAGCAGAAATATTTTTGATATCATGAAGGTGTATCAGCTCCAATATCTCTTGACTCATTTGGTGTAGCTTATACAAAATTATTTACCATAGACCATTGCTTGGAGAGGGGCCTTTTTTTTAAATATTTGCTGAAGGCTGTAATTTAGGAATATATTAATCTTATTTTATTTTCAAATTTTTATTTATCTTATCTGGGTGGATGCAAAACATGTATTTGTCAGATGCTTGACTCCACATTTTGTGTTCTGCCTGATGGCTAAGGTGTTTTTAGTAATGATATGTAATTTAGTAATGATATGCCTGCTTATTATCCTCATACTTTTTTGTCAGAATCACTAGCAGTAGCTACCATTATGGTGAAATCATGATCCTAGATTCTGCCCTCACCTGGGTTTGTGGATTTCTTCCCGAAATCAGCAGGAATTGCTTTGTGGATTTGTGAGCTTTGCTCTGTGTGAAGTTCCCATTTTGGGGTCAAGGTTCCTATTTTCCATTTCCATTGAAGTCATACTCTTAAAATCATTGTATCTTCCAAACTAACTAAAAAAAAAAAAAAGAAGAAAAACCCCCACAAAACGCCCAAACTCCAACATGTTTATTTGTAATAAAATAATGAGGAACAAGGATCAAGATAGACTTAGCTCTGCATCTTCTTTACAGAGCTCTATTAAAGAGAAAAAACAGATACCTCATCATTTTGTCTGTTTATTTGTCATAACTCCATCTTCAAACTGAGTATCTCTTGAAATTTTTTTGGAAGGGGTTTAGGTTCTCCTCAATGCTTATGCACTGCAACTAATACTAAAGTTTAATCCCATAATAACATAAATTATCTCCAACAAGGCTACGCAACAGTATTTGGAGCTTAGCTTGAAGGTCAAAAGTGTTTGAAAGGCTCATTTGGCCTGGCACTCTATTTGATTAAATAAAGATGTTATCAACTCCTAAGAAGGCAGAAAACCAAACAAAGCAAATTTACGCTTGTAAGTGAATCCTGAGCTCCTAGGACAACTCAAATTGTTTAGAAACAGAGCTTTCTGCTGTATGTATTAAGTTTTTAATACCTCCAGACTCTAGTCTAGTTTCTTCAGCTCTCTTACCTTTTTTCATTCTTCTTTTTTTTTTTTGTTATTTTTGTAAGTCCAGCTCTGTTGATAACAGGAAAAACTATTATTGCCTGTAATACCATCAACAACTTTTTTGTGCTTTCTGAATATTTTTCCTTCATTTAATTCCATCCCAGATAAGAAAGGGAAATGGGTGAATTAGACATTTCTTTTGAGTTTAAGCAGTTTTAAATTCTCCTGGACTTTTCTTGTTTTTTGTACTTTTTTCCCTTTGATATAATTTTGAGGGACTGATCCTGTTTGTATTTTTGTTTAAGCTTGATTTTCAGGATGACAGACACCTCACATTTGCAAAATAATGTCCAGGCACTACATTCAGTGGAAAATGTAATCCAATTCCCAACAGAATAACTCCTGCAGTAGGAGCAAGTTAAACACTTTATATTGTATCATAGTCAGTAAAACAGACACAGGAAAAAAAATTTCTGTATTGTGCTCTTGGTCTTTGAGGAACATATTCTCTGTTCAGCTCAAAGTTATTAGGACTTCAGGGTTCTTAACAGGTCAATATTCTCATTTTTAAACCATAAAACTATTAATCATAACAAGCAATGGGAAAAAAAGCTGCTTTTAAAAATGAGGACACTTTTCCTCTTATTTTTCTTTTTCCCTTATGAAGGAGACTGATGCCTAATGAAAGTAGATTTCACCATGCGGAGGACACAATATGTTAACTGTAGAAAAAACAAATCAGAGATGCAAGGGAAATTCTGTGTCCAGTTCAATATGATTATTTCATTTTTTAAAACTTTTCTTGATAAATAATTAAATGATGCATACGCACTTGACTAAGCAAAGGATAAGAAAATCATTCCCCTTGGATCTCTCTGTTGTGTCTGAATACTGTTGCTGACTGAAAGCAGAATAGACCAAGCCTTGACTGCAGTGTGAATGCACTACTACTAAGCAGTAGCTGGAAAAATACAGTCAGATGTGCAATAAAGCAATGCTAAACATAAAATTCACTCCTCTTTAGTTAGACATCTTAACTACACCAGTTATTTCAGCTTGTTTTATACTCAGTAGAAAAAGATCTCTCCAAGAGGCGGATGATCATATCCAGTGGTGACACCATTATTATTTTTTCCTTATGCCTACAGATATAGCTAGATATCTTGCCTGGATGATCTGACTAAACTTTAGATATTGAAGTTAAGGCCCATCCCAGATCATAAACAGGTCAGTAACAGACTTTTTTTTTCTTCAAATCATGCAACTGAAAAGCAGCTATGATGTCATTTTGATAAAAAAAGACAAATTGTGCTAGGTTGGTGGCATGGTAAAGGTCTTTTAATTTGAATTAACATGGTGTCAACAAAAGTACTCCTGGAAACAGACAAAAGTGTTTAAAGTTGGTTGTATATACTTTGCAGTCGATACAGCCTTATGAAATCCAGAAAACAGTAACTGGACCAAAAGGTCTGTGTTGCAGATAAAAATGTGTCAGATAATAAAATCTATATAAAAACCCTAGTGCCAGAATATGTATAAAAAGGTACAGTATATGACATATGCTTTGTATTTATATTTGAAAAAAAAGAATCATAGTTTCTGAAAAATAGTGCAGCATCAGGGTCCAGAGGAGAGCCACAAAAATGATCTGGGGGACAGAACACCTCTCCTATGAGGACAGGCTGAGGTAGTTGGGGTTGTTCAGCCTGGAGAAGAGAAGGCTCTGGGGACACCTTACTGCAGACTGGCAGTACTTAAAGGGGGCTTCTAAGAAAGATGGGGACAGACATTTTAGCAGGGCCTGTAGCAATAGGACAAGGGGTAATGGTTTTAAAGTAAAAGAGGGTAGATTCAGACTAGGTTGAAGGAAGACATTTTTGACAATGAGGGTGGTGAAACACTGGCACATGTTGCCCAAAAGAGGTGGAAGATGTCCCACCCTTGGAAACATTCAAGGTCAGGTTGGATGGCACTCTGAGCAACCTGATCGAGTTGCAGATGTCCCAGCTCATTGCAGGAGGGTTGGGCTAGACAACCTTAAAAGGTCCCTTCCACCCAGACATTCTGTGATTCTATGAGTTTGTAATGAAAGAGTCTGGCACGGAAAGAATATGCAAAATTAAATAGATTTAAGAGCCTAGATTTTCTTCACTTTCACTTTTCCTGAAACTAGAGCACCAACTTCTGAAACCTTGAGATTTCTTTAGCAAAGTTTCTTTGCATATCAGAGAACTTCCTACATTCTTATTCTTTCTATTCTTGTCCCACTTTTCCCACTGTACAGGACACTCTCTTTCTCTCGTGTTTCTCTCTCCCTGCTGACATACCACTTATGCTACATAACAATGAAAGGTAGGAAAAGTTGAAATAACCTTTTTTTTTTCCTTTTTTTTTCTCTCCAGAATTCAGCTGTGATTCAGCCTTGCTTCACAGGAAAGCTAAAGAAAACTGTATCCCATGCTTAGTGTTGTTATCCACATTCTCCTTTACTACTTTACTAGCTTTTTCTACAGTGACGGCAGTAATAAGGGAAAAAGCCAAACCCAAGCAGTATTTACTGTTTTGAACAGCAGCTTGAACATAGTAAGGGTAATTATTATAGTGTTACTGAAATAAATAAAATACCTTCACTATGGAGGATGATAATGTTTGAAACTACAGATAGGTAAAGAGAGAAATTATCATGGTAGTAACTTCTCAGCAGGATGGAGATCTGATTTGCTTCCAAAGTTGTCATATAACAATTTGTGTTTACACTTCTCACTCAACGTTCCCGAGTAAAACATATCATATACAGGTAATACCCCTGTCTTCTGTATTGTCAGAAAACATTTATTAATGGAAATTTAACTGCTAAGACAGTTCCTTTCTATTCTATGCTGTGGCATAGATTTACCATAATCGATAAGCACAGAGGTGTTGATAATTCTTTTCTACCTTTTTTTACAAGTTTTGGAGCACTGAAGATGTGCAGTGAGTGAAATGAATGACAGTGAATACAACTCACTTTTTCATTTCAACAATTCTTCATAAAATAATGGGAGTGGTATGCTACTGTGTAATACCAATGTCTGATTGTTTATGACTTTTTTTATATGGTGACTACCTGCTAGGGCACTTCTTGATTGAGGGTCCAGCTCTTAATAATAATTTAGCACTGTTTTCTGCCAAAGTGAATTTGCAATGTAGAAGGGTAGGTGCATTTCAGGTCATATTTTATTCTGAAGAATGTCATACTTATGGTATCCAATGAACAGTTCAATGGAAAAGTTCACTGAGATTTGCCAAGCACTTTAGGTTGTCACTTTCTTCCATGAACTCTTCTTTCACAATACTTTGATATAAATGCCTCAAAGAACAATGCTGGGAATATTCCAATGTACACATTCCTTTTACATGTTTGTAATTTGAGAATCTGAAATCAGAGTCCTAGACTCTTTCGTGTTTTCCACTCTTTTAATATTAACACTAAGGCACATCTGTGACTAGGTGAGCTCAAATCAGGCATGGATGGTTGAAACAACATGGTTTTCTTCACTATTGCACTGTGCACTTTGCAAGATTCGATAATGTCTTCATCAAAAAAAAAATCATAGAAAAGACTCACCTTAGAATGGCTTTTGCTACCTCTATTTTTTTTATTACAAACATATGATGCATGATTGTTTGTTTGTTTGTTTGTTTGTTGTTAGTTCAATTTCCCTATAAAGACCCGGGAGTGTAGTTCACTGCTTAAGGTGGTCTGCCAGTGTCTATGTTTAGCATACTGCAGAGTACAAACCAAGATATAAATGGATTTGAACCCCGTTTAATTAACTACAGCTCTGTAACAGCATTCATTACTTTGTAGAGTGTATCTAGAGCTGACGTTGTGTTACATTTAATTGTTGCTTTAACTGTCCTGAGATGCCATCTGTCTTGTAACTTGTAACTCCCATTATTTTAGTAACCTTCTCTCCTCACATGCCCAACAAGATGGGGTGTATGTGTGTGCATGCACGTGTGCATGTGTGCTTATGTGTGTCTACTTCCTTGTGCTCCTAACTCAGGGATCCCTAAGTGCAGGCTTGAGTAGCTTTGCTTGAGCTGACGTTTGGGTTTCTGAGACAGACACCTCAAGAGAGTTGCGCCCATCTTATAGACCTTAGATAATCCTTCTCTTGCATCATTTATATCCATGAAAATCTCAGCTGCTCTTCTAACATAGATGCAGATCTGCAGCTACCTTTGTGTTCAGTCAAACTAACACAACTGATGTGTCCTTATAGTCTTCTAAATATATGATGAATAACAGTGGGTTCAGAGCTTTGTATATCAAGAGAGGCTTTTGAAGATCTGTGCTAAAAGGTGGCATCTATGCATTCATGAAACATGTCTCTCCTTCCCAGTCTCCTTAGATCACCAGTTTAAGATTAGACTAATAAAACAACAGAATCACAGAATCATAGAACCATAGAATCATAAAAGGTTTTGGGATGGAAGGGAATTTAAAAGGTCATCTAGTCCAACCCCACCCCTGCAGTGAGCAGGGACATCTTCAACTAGGGCAGGTTGCTCAGAGCCCTGTGCAACCTGACCTTGAATGTTTCCGGGGACAGGGCATCCACCATGTCCCTGGGCAACCTGTGTCAGGGTTTCACCACCCTCACTGTAAAAAATTTCTTCCTTAGATCTAGTCTGAATCTACCGTCTTTTAGATTAAAACCATTACCCCTTGTCCTATCGCTACAGATACTGCTAAAAAGTCGGTGCCCATCTTTCTTATAAGCCCCCTTTAAGTATTGGAAGGCTGCAGTAAGGTGTTCCTGGAGCCTTGTCTTCTCCAGGCTGAACAACCCCAACTCTTTCAGCCTTTCTTCATCGAAGAGGTGATCATTTTTGTTTCCCTTCTCTGGACCCTGATGCTCCTAACAGGTCCATGTTTTTCCTGTGCTGAGGGCTCCAGAGCTGGACCCAGTACTCCAGCTGGGGTCTCAGCAGAGTGGAATAGAAGGGCAGAATCACCCCCCTGACCTGCTGGCCACGTTGCTTTGGATGAAGCCCAGGATGCGACTGGCTGTCTGGGCTGTGAGCGCACATTGCTGGCTCATGTCCAGCTTTTCATCCACCAGTACCCCCAGTAATAATGCTCCCAGGTTGTCTTTTCCTGGGTATTGAGTGCCAGGGGCATCACTGACAATATGCATTTTCATGCAGGTAGAATTCAAGCTCATTAGTAGGCTGTCTAGACATTGATTTCAATGAGATAGGGTCAATATACCCTCAATCCTACTACCTCAAGAAACCTCAAAATAAAATTAATCCAAATTAATAGGGCTTAACAGCAAAGATGGGCATAAAATTATGTGAGAGAGGGGGAGAGAAGGTATGTAACATCTGTGTCAGACTGACAGGATATTTGAGGGAATGGAGATGAACCCACTTTAGATGCATATAGCTCACTCTTATTCTTACTAACTGCAGAGGTAAGACTCAAGTGTCACACCTCTCAAACTTCTCTAGATCTTAAGTTTTTATTTGGTTGTAAGGCCAGCTACTGGAGTCTGTATTTGAGAACCGAAACAAATGCAATGTGAAAATTAAAAAGACTGTGATATGAGTTCAGACTTGAGCTGCACAGAGTACATGAATAACAGCAATACTGAAGACAGATCTACAGAGATATTTAGGACCCTGTTTCTCACACAGTCAACTGAAAATTTTATGCATAGATAACTTTGTGAATTTGAATTAAAATGAGACAAATTGTCTTGCCAGAGGTAACATTTAAAATTTGTGGCAAATGGCAAGTCAAACTTTAGTCTCCCATTTCACTGCCTAGTAACCTACTGCTGGGCTGCAGTTGCTGTAACAATAGGTGACAGAAAGAAAAATAATAAAAATCAAGGTAATATGTCCTTTGCCATATAAGAAGGAACTGAAACTGCTGAGCTGCTGTGTGAGATTTCTGTGAAGACTTCCATTAGCTTCAGTGAACTATAAATTGAGGTCCCAGTTTTTCAGGGAAAAATTAAAACCAGTGAACTCTAATGTCTTCTGACTTCTCAAAACATCAAATGATGCTCTGCTAATGTCTCCTTTCGGTTATGCCAGCAAGGCTTCTATTTATTTCAGCAGTTTTGCCTCACAGTATTCCAAAGGATGAATTTATCTTACTCTTCATAAAGTGGGATTAATTCAGTCAAATATTTTGGCCTCACCAAGCCACTCTAGGTGCAATTCTTACATAGCTATTGTTTTCTATTTGCTGATTTCTTATTTGTAGAAAGATATGCTTTGCAAATTGAACAGTGCTCGTAATTTTCATTGTCAGTAACAGTGATTTTTTTGTTAGGATTATTTTGTGAGGCCTTTTGAGATTTGCCCTGAAATACATGACCTGATTTGTTCACCAAGTTAATCAGTCCTAGAATATCTACATGTGTACATATATACACAGAAAAATCCATAAACACATGAATATAAGTGGTTAAACTTGGTTTAAAAACTTATTCAAATAATGATGAACTCTAAGAATTTTCCAGCTGTGGTAATATAAATAATAGGGAATAAATAAATCTCAAATGACTTCTCAGGCCATGGTTCTGATAGCCATCTGCAATGAAAGAAGGCCAAAATTTACAACAGAAATTAATGATTTTTTTTGTCCTTCCTTTCCTAACTAGGAAACAACTAGTGATGGGGATTTCAGAAAATGCTGGGGATTGTCCTTTGACTATTGCTCCCCTTGATGCTGACTTTTCTGAAGCAGCTAGAAAACAGAAATATTAATTATTGCTAGCCCCTTTTGGAAATTCCAGTCTGATTGACTCTAACTTCCATTCATTCCACAGGACATCAAGAGTCTTCTGCATTCAACAACTGGATATCTGATCTCAATTTCTTAGTCTACAGCTTGCTTTTTTCTGTACTTGTTTGCATTTTACTGCACTTTTTTTCTTAATTAATTCAATTAATTAATTTTGCATGTTATCATAAATCAACAAATTTGGTAAATTATGATTTAGAAGTCTCTAGTTGTTCAGAGTAGTCACTTCAACAGAAAAGGAAAAACAATGTAATGAGGAAAATGCTATATTATTTGTAAGGGGATAATTTAATTTTCTTTTCTGGGATGACTGGTTGCAATTCCTCTTCATATATAAGGAAAGCTCACTAACTATTACTAATGCTTTCTTACAGATGATATCCTGAAATTTAATATTGTAATATGTAATCCCTACAGCTGTGGACATACATTAGCTAATATTTTGAGGTAATGCCCATTAAGATCAATGTCAATTAACCACAATTCATTGTTTGAATATCGATCAAGCATATTTAATTTACCATTAGTGTTAACAGAATGATGTATTATTCAATTAAGATAACATTGACTGAGAATCTTAATTAGATATTTAATTCTTTAGTGAGATTTAAGACAAACCTAACCATTGGTTTCAGTGCTTTCCCTTTGTCTAGAATATCCGATTTTATTTCAAGGAAAGATATCTGCTTACGCATCAGTATGAACTGCCTTTTTTCAACTCATCTGATTTTCTCTGTGTTTTCATTTACTTCCTGAAATTTAGTATTTCCATCCAAGATTTTCTAAACCTTGCATACAAGTTTTCTTAAGCTGAATTCAGATTGAGCCCATTGCAATGAGCTTCCAAGGCAGTCAAGAAATCATTCCTAAGATAGCCAGTCACTGGCTGCTGCAAGAGAAAGACTTTGACTGAAATGAAATCTTACAATCCCCAAGTATTTGTGCAGAAGCTACTGGACAGTTCTCAAAATTAACTGAAACCCTTCTCTGTGCCTTATTGCCTAACAGAGCTTCTTGTTCATCTAGTCTGCAGCCTTAGTTCCTAACTCCATTATCCCTTGCCAACTTTGCTCAAATAGCCATGTCTGTTTACCCTCCAAATCCCTGTTCTGACCCTTTTGCCACTGACTGAAGTAATGCTTTCCTTCCATGTGGGCTGGTAAAGGACAACAGACTCTGGCTTTGTAGTACTTAGATAAGAAAGAAAAGGAGAGAGAAAAAAACAAAGAGAAGATGTATCATCAGAAATTAAACTCTGAATACAATGTTTTATATTAGACAATGAGAAGCAGAAAAGGAGAAGATAATATCCAGTTTCAATGGATTGAAGCACATAAATTTGTTGCTTTGATTTTCTGTAATATAACAAAAATCTCAAAAATGGAAAAAAAATTGAACATTGTTTATATCCAATGTTTAATCAATATGAAATATAACTTGTTTTCAGCATTTGCTTCTGGGAGTTTTAATATTTGGAGGTTTCATTGCAAAATGGAACAAAATAATTCTGTCATCTCATGAAATCAAAGTTTCATACTGCTGCATCTAAGAACACTCATAGCTGAAAAGAAATTAAAGCCTCATTCCAAATGGAGAACAGTACTGCATTTGAATTTAAGTACATTTTATATAAGAGTTTATTTATGTGCCGGTTAATAAAAAGTGGATCAGATTAAGCAGTGAGAAATAGGTATTGCATATATTTGAAATGGGTACAGTCTTTTATGTAATTCAGTTAACCACTGTTTGAATAGCTACAGATTTACAGTCGTGAATTCAGAATCGGGATTTTAGTAGCTAGGTTAACTGTATCTCATTTAACAGTTTTTCTCTGGTTAAATTTCAGGGGTAACTGCTTCATCTTTATATGATTTATTGTTAAATAATCTTTTACTTGAATAGAGGTTTTTTGAATAGTGAAACATGAAAGAAGAAAATTAAAGATTACTTATGACAGGCAATTTTTTTCTAAATAATTTTTCTGGAATTTTTAATGAGGTGCTAGTTTCACTTTAAAAGTTTCTGCTCTTCTGAAGTGAATAAGACAATTCCTGTTCAGCTTCTAGAGGAGATGGACTGGAACTACGAGTGTTACAATATTGTTAACTGATCTCCTCGTACTGAAGATAGTCCTATTGTAAAGGTTTGGCAGGGGAAAGTCATGTTATACTTGCCGCACTTTTACTTTTCCCTAAATGTACACAAACTGACACTGTCAGACATGGGACACTAAGTTTGGTGAAACTTTGATTTAATGCAGTATGGCAGTTTTTCATTCTCAGGAAAGTAAATTGTATTATGAAGTATTAAGAGTAAGATATGGCGAGGCATTGATGAGCATACAAAATGTCTAAAAAGAGGGCTGGAGTTTCTTAAAAGATTACAAACTTAGGTAGTGAAAATTAAAGGTTATAACTATTTCAACTATCTGCCATCCAGAAAAAACTGACAGGAGATTTTTGCTTTGGAAGTATTGCTTTGGAAGAAGTGCTCGAAGCTGATTTTGTGACCTTTTTGAGTTCGCAGTCGCACACAGCTTTGAAAACAATTCATGGACCTCTCTAAGCACCTGTTGAATACCTCCATGAAAGCCCTGGAATTCTTCATGATCTTTTGGCATGCTCTAAGAACTGTACATAGGCAAATAGAAACACTGTTTTAAGCTTTCTCTTCTTTCTTCATGTATCTTTTATTCCTATTTGCAATAAATAAAGCTTATTAGAAAGAAATTATGAGAGAAAAACTTTTTTCATGAAGAACTACAAAGTAATAAATCTTAATATGACTGTTCCTAGTTCTCACACCTTCAGTTTACAAAATTCTGCCTTTGTTCATTGGGCAGCAATGCTGGCTGAAAAATGTGTGTTTGTTCATCGTTCTTTCTTGGAAAAAACCCTGTTGATGGAGTGAATTTTAATAGAGCATTTCTATATGTGGATAGAATAACATGCATATGTATTTCTGTAGGATTGGTGAAATTTCTCTTTACTTGATAAAGAAATTTATTAGAGAATTGTAATGTGAGTGATGCTTCACTTTTTTCAGATTACAGCAAAATAATAAAGAGCTCCCTTCTGCATATGGAACACTGTACATAGGCAGAAAATTACAAGAAAGAAAAACCAAAAGAAAAAAAAAGAAAAGAAGCCAAGCGTTGTAAAGACACAAGATGTGAAGCTGAATTGTTTTCCATCACTTCTTGATCTTTTCCTATTCCATAGCACAGAGCAGTTCTTGCACTTTAAAAATAAGTTTATTAAAAAGGTAATGTGACTACACAACGTATGTCTTTCATGTATATTGCCTCTTTACAAGTCCATTGTTTTCTTAAGTTCAATTTAAATAGAAATAACATGAAGAGGTACAAAAAATGCAGCTGAACAGAAATGTAAGCTTGAATTGAATAAATATAGTTGTTTCTAAAATAGTTTTAATTTTGAGGTACTTAAAGGTTCTTCTCTGTCAGTTTCTTTTACTGTTTGTACATTTAGAAATTTGTTCAAAAAGAGATGATCTAAACTTCACCTATTCAAACCTAAGAACTCTGAAAATGACCACTGATATTTAAAGGCTGCTTTTGATTTGTGGATACTGCTGAATAAACTATACTTGAACACTAAGTAATCACGAACATATTGTGAACAAAGGATCCAAACAGCTCAAGCTTCAGATTTATTTGGCATAATTAAAGTATTATCAGTGAAGTTACTCCTGTATCCAAAGCTCAAGACAACAAAACAACTTCAAAATTGATAATACCTAGAAGTAAAAAGGAAGATCATTTTTGAATCTGGCACAAGCTGGAAAGAATCTAAACCTCACTTTGAGTTAGACTTGCTCTATTGCTAGATGGTGTATACATTTTTCCTGTCAGCTAATGTTGTGCCTCTTAGTCTGTGTTCCATTTTTCTAAAGAATGAAACATGTGATTGACTTGTTTTTTTAAATTAAACAATAAGTATTTAGAGTTTTTTTTTAAATTCACTGTACTCTTTTAAAATGTCTTACAGTTACTGCATTCTTAGGTTGTCTTCCTCTCTCCCACAATCTTTACTTTTTCATCCATGCCTGAAATCCTTCCAAAAAGATTCAATCTAAAAATGTACAAAAATATTTCTGAAATACTTCGAGCTCACAAGGTCCCTCTCCAAAAATCGTGCTCAGTTTCCAAATATCAGGAATTTTTTTTAGGAGAATTTATCACTCATTGTATACTATTATTAAACAACATTTATTTAATCTTGTATTCTCCCTCCTTATTGCAGGGATTTAAAATATTGTCTGTGATTCTTACATATAGACATATGTTCTGATTTAAATGCCCAAGTTCACAGAGTTGACCAATAACCCTCTGTATTTTCCAGACTGGAAATACCCATCCAATGCAGTATGTAATGGAGGTCTTTACCAAATTAGTCACATGTTCTTACCTACCCCATTTGTAGTCCGGCACTCCAGGCTCTCTCTAATCGATGCGCTTTGCTAATTCAGATTCCTAAAACCTAGGTGGGTGCAAGAGGGGAGAAAAAGTAAATGCTTCAAATGGAAAAAAATGACACCCCCGCCCCGAGATCTCTCTTCCTCCAATAAAATGTGGTTTCATCGTGGGTTCTCCATCTTTTATCTCCTTGGGAAGACCAAGATGAGTTAGTTTAAAATGCAGAATTCCTATTGCTTTCAATAGGAATAGATTATGTGTATCTCAGTCAGACTTCAGACAGATTTCCTTCTTTTTTTATTTTTTTTAATAAAAAGAGACCATGTTAAATGAGAATGTATTTATTTACAAAACAAAGGAATAAATGTAACTCTAGATGTCTAGATAAGAAGGAGAGAGAAGATTTTTTCTAATATTTTTGATCTATTTACTCATCATATAACAAGTCAACTTATTTGATGTTTATTAACCTTTTTGTTCACTGTTTAGAATGTGTATAAATAGCACAATACGACTGATTTTCGTACTGTTTCACCCTTTCTACCAGCCAGGTAATTGTTTCTTCATTAAATCACTGAATTTCTGATTTACAAGTTACTTATTTTCTTGGTATCAATCTGTTGGATATCTTGCGCACAACTTCTTTAACATTCATTTCTATTTCCTTTTTTCTTCTTTAGAACTAAGTCAAAAGAAAAGAAGTTCTGTATTACACAGGACTATCCAAACCTACAAGTAACTTCCTCTTTCAGTGCTTCGTAGCTATAGTTGTTTCAGTTTTCCTCTCCCAATGTTTCTTCATTTCCAGGCCCTGTAATTAAGCTAAGTACAATTTATTTAATATAAACTTTCTTTACTTGTAGGGCATTAACACCAAAGCATCTTGGTCAGTAACAATGGTTCCCACATGAAAACAGAAGCAAATAGCAATATGGAAGGTTGCAGCAACTTATGACTAAATTAATAAAAAATCTGAGTTATTATTTACTCCTGAACACATCACAGAGGTGAAAACAGAAGCTAGTGCTCTCAGACTTAAAAACAAAGAAAAAGACCAGATTAACACAAGTAGTAAATCAGACAACAGTTGGATATCAAAATCTTATATTAAATTCTCACAGCTGTGTTAAACTAGGAGAAAACTTTGAAAAGCTCCCATTTGAACATGGAACTCTGACCCAGAGACTTTCTAGATAGTATCAGCTACTGCCTAAAGAGTGATGGCAATCACAGTAAATCTGTTCCAGTTATTCCCTCAGAAATATTAGCAGTTTCTGTGCAAGAGGATACTTAAGTTATAGTTCTTACATCAATGAAACCTAAAGCTATCATTGACAAAAACAGCATTAGAAAAAAAAGAAGAAATATTTAAGGAAGTGATGGAAGCCAGATAACTTAAAAAGTTGTGCGAGATCTAAAATAAAATAATTTTAGTTGAAACCACCCCCTCCCTTGCTTTAATAGTATTCAAACATACAGAGTAACAAATTGTTCAGTAATACTCAAGAGAAATGTAAGAAACTTCAGACAGTCAAGAAAAGACTTCCATAGCTTGGAAATGTAGAAGAGTGTATTTGGTGCTGAAGAAAATCTGGATAACCTAGTTAACAATAACAAAAATTTTTAATGTGTAAAAGATTTGGAAAAATTGTTTCAGCAAGTGATTCTGTCTATGTATAGAGTCTAATCTAAACATGCCAATGAATCAATTATGAAAACAGTAGAAAGCACCAGGAAAAGGCGATATGCGAAGTTACGGCCTAAAACTTGAAATCTCTATATTGAAGACTAACACAACATCTCAAAATAATCCTTGCAAGTGAAGTTACTGCACTGATAGGGAATGGCACAGCTGTTAATTGACAAGTAATCATCAAGCCACATCAGAAGTGGAAATTATTTATGTTGGTAAGATCAGATAATATCTATAATCGCTTGGTGCTGGTATTGCATTGGAAAGCGAAAAAGAAGCAATCACCTTCCGATTTGACAGGTGGATTATGAAGTCTGCCTAATCAAGGCAAACAAACTTCAGGAATCTATCAGGAAAGTGTATGAAGCTTATAAGCTATTTCCATTTTCTAACATACAGAAAAGTTGAAAGGGTATTGTAAAAGATGTTTTCTCATTTATGGATTTAGTGATAAACGTGAAAGATATGCCTCACCTCTTTGCATCACTTCTGGGAAATCACGAAATATCTCAATATCTCAAAATAAATGGCCACTGACTTTAAATTTAATCATAAAGACAATTATGGAAAATAATCACAGAGGAAAGCCCAAAAGAATATGACAACTATTTTAAGAGGTAGGCACCAAAGCCTTTCCATAGAGGGTTGAAAGAGAGTTGTCTTAGTGACTGAGAGAGCCTATTAAAACTTTCCACTGATGCTCTCTGGAAAGACACATGGGATGAAACATCCACACACTGTGTGTTGAAAACAATCAGATCATATATCTGTGTGGCAGAAACATATTTGCTGCCCTAAGACTGTGATAAAATTGTCACTGATGATTTTTTTGTTGGAAGGAGCTGCATATCAAAAAAGCTCTTATCTGGTATCTGTGTCTCTGCAGTTTGATCTCCATGACCGGGACCATAGACAGGGGAGTCAGAAGTGCGGTCGCCATACTCCAGAGAACAAGCACAGGTTCTGAGACTGGTGCTGTAACATGAGGACACTTGGTTGTAGGTCTCATTAATCACATGTGAGTTGTGGGGCTGAGTAGCCAGGAGGCATCAATGCCATCAGTCCATATATGTGGTGTCTGCCAGCACTGCTTGTGGAGATGGGGGGTAGTGGGAGTGCTAAGATATCCTTGAAGCTGGTGCATCCAGTACAGTGACAAATGGCTATTCCTCCAGAATTCATCTTGTGACTGAACGCATCAGAGGACAAAGAAATCTAGGCATTCAGCTAAATCAGAGGCCTGGGTATCATGCTCAGAAAACAATCTCTGTAATATACATTGGTCCCAGAAGACAGTCTGGCAGAGTAAGAAGAAGAAAAGATCTCCAAATGTCAACCCCTAAGGCTGAATTTAGAACCCGTTAAAGAAGGTAGTACCCCTTGCTACAGATCCCTTAGCGATTCTGATCAAGGTTTTGAAAAACACCTCAGTGATTTGTTTTCCTCATATACAATATCTAAAAAGCTGTGATTTTGAACGTCCATATTACAGCATTCCTGGATCCCTGATGCTTTGCCCTGGAGCTTTGATGATTCTGATCCAAAGATGAAACTTCATTCATCTATAGCAAGCAGTGGCTGTCTATGAGATTCTTCAGTTGATTATTCACATTCTCACAGCACAAGAAAATAATACCATTTACCAATACTTTTTCTTAGGTAGGTATTGTATCTTTTATATGGTTGTTGTGGTTGTACTCATGAGTTTTAGAACCTATTGTGGGTCTGAAATGTTAAACAACAGGTTTTCCTTGCCCTTAACTGAAGTCAGAGCATGTTTTTGACATATACAAGAAATGTTTCATATACATCCATATTACAATTTAATGTGTAAAATTTAATTTCATTAGGTTAATTTGATATGGATAGATTTATAAAAAAAATCCTGCTCATGCCAAAAGCTCTTCAGCAGCAGGTATTACAACAAAAAAGCTGAAGTAAAACTGAAAGAAAAGAAGAATTTACAATGTTTGATATGTGTATGAAATGAAGATATGCTCTAATTCTTTGATGAATATTGCAATAGATGGTGAGGAATAGGACATTTAAGCACTTTGAATGCATTTCTGGATAAAAACTTCCTTTCAGTTTAAACGAGATATATTTTCATAAAGCTTTCTGTGTTTATTATTCTTGAATATTTCCTTTTTTCTTCTTTTTTATTTTTTGTTTTGTGATGATGATGATGCAAAGCTCCTTATTTTTTGTCTGGAGAAGAAATTTGATAAGCCAGTCATCTTCTGCAAGTACTCTCAAGAACCATTTTTTATCCTGTTTGTAGGTGGAATCAAGAAGGAGAAGAGAAATGTTTGTGAATTTATACAGTATTGAATAAAAAAAGCAATTGCTTTTTATAAATTTATTTTTCTGCAGAAAACTAATATTTCTGAATATTGTTTAGACTACTGTAGTAAAAAAAAAATTCTCCAGGGTCATGCCTTTTGATGCAGATAGATAAGTAGAATGTATTTTTAGGACCCTGATTACATCTGTGTCCACATGAGTATGTAGTCATTACAAATACCTTCTTACCTCAGAGGGGTCATTTAAATAACTCTTAAAGACCACATGATTGGACATGAGGTACTTACATCTCATCCTGTTCCAAGAGACTGGAAATGAAAGCCAATGCTGCCAAGCACTGACCTGCCAGTGTTGTCAAGCTGCCAGGGATTTTTTCAAAGAAAGATGTCAGGACAAATCATAAGATGGAAATTGAGTTGTTCCTATGTTCCTAGATGCTAGTGTAAATGGAGGCACAGAAGACCTCAACTGCTTGCATGTATTTTTTGGAAAAAACTGTATAATTTTCTGATCCTAGAGAGGTCATAGTTTTTAGATGGCTATGTGAAAGCAAATAAATTGCAGAAAAGGGAGATGAGAAAAAGATGCCTGTTGGAAGTACTGTTTAGCCAGTGAGTCCCAATACGAAAATTAGGGTCTCAGTTGCAAGGTCAGGTTATATTAAAAGATATTAAATGTTATATATAATATAACATAACACTAAATTTCTACTGACACATAGATGTGCAGTCACTGGTTATAACTTCCCATGAACCTTTAATTAATTGCCATATTTGCTGTACCATAGCTTTCAGGAAAAAAATGAAGTAACTTCAGAAAAATGTAACCAATTCTTTCTGAAGAACATCCATGGAATGATGGCCAATTTATAAGTACTTTAAAAAAGGACTTAAGCAGCTTGGTGAGCCATTCTGGTAACTTGGGCAATGTTAATAATGAAAACTCACACCTTTTTTTTTACATTTGTAAATTCCAGAGTTTTGTACAGAACTGACTTTTCAGTTAAAGAGCCAACTTTTCAGAGGCAATTTTGCTACATTTAAAATGTTAAAAGTTCAGGCTATAGAAGACTTTTTCCCATTTTCTCAGTCTTGTGCATGGATTATTATATCAGAACAGCAGTTGTCTTCTTCTGTGTGAGGATAGTGCGCACGATAAAGTCTCTGTCCCTGTTTTTTGTGGTTCCAGTGATATTTGCGTATTCTTATTGGGATGTGTTTTAAAAATAAATCCCTAAATAAATATTTTTAATCATTGGTATAATGACAGATAAAATCTAGAAGGAAATGGAGTCCTTCCCTTATGACTAAAGAATTGTTTGTCATCACATTATTTTCTACTATCTTCTCTCTCATGGTAAATAATTTTAATGAAAAGCCTCCAGTAGGTTCCCTTTGGTCATGATAACCATTTATTGTTAAAATTCATTTTATAATTCTGTGTGAACTAAAGAAAAGAGGAATAACTACAGTCAATAATTTGCAGGCGCCTGAACAAGTTTTTATAATTTAAGAATTTAATAAATAAACAGATATATATATATAATATATCTGTATAAATACATGCTTTAGTGCCTATTATGTTAAAAAGATAAGCCTTCAAAGACATAATTAGCTGACAGGCATGAGGCATTCCAGAGTAACTGTTGCACTAATTCTTACTAAACTAATATTAATGTAAATCACAAATAACTCCTGTAGCATCTGGGAAATTATGCCAACAGGATAGCACTGTAATTGAAATCAGAATCTGACAAATTCATGAAGTGCAGCTACCTCGAAAGTATTTCCAAAGGCTATAGAAGCCAGAATTAAACTCGTAAAACTAAAACAATTCAGACATAGGTCCAAATTATATTCCTAAATCATCTTACTGTGCCTTGCTATTGCTTTGTGTTTTGTTGTGTATACTATTGAAAGACTCAGATAACACAGCAGAAAGACATAAATTAAGGAGGAATCTAGATTATCATATTTTTTCTACATATAAAGAGTCATTTTACCCTCTGATTAAATTACAATTGAGAGAAAAAAACCTCTTTAAAGTACAGCTAGTTGAACATTCAACACATGGGTGAAACTAGTTTCATAGGTGTAGAACTGAATTTTACATTTTAATACCATCTCCAGCAATTCTAATTCCTTACTAATGTTGTACAATAGATAAGAAAATCCAGGCAATATTCTGCAGAGGGTAAGTGTATAGCTCTGCCACTCTGTCAGTCTCTCTGTATGTGTCCTGTGCTTTGTCTAGTGAACTCAGTGAACAAAATATGTGTTTACACTAGTATACAAGGTTTTTATTGTACTTTGTCTCACAGATCTAAGAACAGAATTTAAAATTTTAGGGTTATCCACTTACTCTCTTCCTGGCTTTATATTCAAGTAGTTCCTCTAATTAAATAAGTATATGACTGCATTTAGAATCAAACTGTTTGCAAATGGACTTACTCATCTATATAAATGAAATAAATGTATAATTGTTTTTAGAACTGAACTGTTTGCACGTGAAAATTACAACACATTACCGTGTGTTTGAGCATGTCCTTAATGGTGTGAAGAAGTTATTCCAGCTTGTAGTTAGGACCATTTATTAGGATAATTGTTCTAACAGAACTAAGAAAAAGATTTTATTGTTATTTTGAAACTGGCACTAGAAAAATATCTTACTATTTACTTTAAATAAAAGAATTATAAGTAAAATAATTGTAGATTAGATTTGGGGAAAAAACCTTCTATTTCATCAAGCTGGTTCCCCCTATTATGGTTTCTTGAGCTGACTTGCAAAAATGATTTTATTATCATGTTAAAAATATTGGAAGCATTTACAGCTGCAAAGTGCACATTCAAGATTTTTTTAAAAGGAAGTAAAGGAAAGAAAATCTTTGCAATACAGCAGAGGAAAAGATGGGAGCTCATGGAGGGCAAGCACCAATATTAAGTGTAATCTCTTTTATCTTTTCGTACTGACTTTAGAAGCAAAGTTGTTTAAGTGCTCAACAAGAATAGAACTACTTGAATAAACCAACTTATTGGACATTTTTAACAAATTCCAGAAGGACTGTTAATCAAAAGGAAAAATATTTCTTGACAAGCTTTTTTTTTTTTTAAATAAACAAACAAACAAACAAAAGGTACTTTTATAGCTGCTTTAACCACTCTGCATGCTTTGTTCAAAAATGTTCCCTGACATTCTGAAGTCTTTTATTAAATCATGATGAAAACACCAAGATGATTATTAGTATGTTATTAAATGTAGTATCAATATTTCATTTTGTATAACTGTAAGTTCTCCTGAGTTCTCATCGCAAAATGGATTAACTGACTTTTTGACTGGTGGAATCTATTGCTATTTGGCCAATGGTCTGGTGAGGGAGTCAGGAATGTTCTGTTGCTACCACTTCACAGTTGTGTTGCCAAAATCCCGACATTCATCTGCTTCCTTCTCAGTTCTTGCACTGTTAAGGACAGTCTTCCATGGAAACTCACAGTAATACTAGCTGATAGAAAAATATTACTGATGCAAGTATTAGCCACAGAAGTACCAGTCAGTTAATCTGTTGCCAACCTGATATTTGTTCTTTTGTCATCTAGGAAAGGATCCTAGATGACAAACTGGTGCTGTATTGTCTTGCAGTGCCTTAAAACCATATAGAATATGATCTGAAATAATTTCTCGTTATGAGAAAACATGATGTAGGAAACGACTTCAAAGTGTTTTTATTCTGATTCCATCTTTATACAGTTTAAACATTAAATGTAATTAATATATGTATATTAGAATCAGCAAGATATCACAGGATAAATAATAAACATATTTATTAATGAGACAATTGGATGCATTTCCTTCTTCTATTATCCTGGATTAATTTCTGCCTTTCTCAGAAATGTTGAAAATAATAATTGTTGTAGTATGTGAACAGTGACTGTATTTCTACTTGTTCAAAGCACTCAGTCATTACAACTCAAATTGTTTGGTATAGAAAATTCTTTTTAGTCTAAAAAATGATAGAACATTTCAGTCATGCCAAATCATCAGTCCCAAGTCATTTTACCAATAAAATTAAAAATATAAATGGGAATTTATAATATTCCTACATTGTTTCCCATAACAGCAAAAATGCATTGTATCACACAATACACATTAAATGGCTACTCCTACAGTAAGTGTGAATTTTAATGAAAATTAAAATTCAGAATTTCTTAATAATTTTGTGTTTATTTCAATAAAGATTTTTTGTGCAATGTCAGGCTGCTAAAATACAGTGAAATGACATATTCCAAGTTTCAGAAGAACCACTGTCAGGTGGTAGCAATAATCTCAAAACACCTTGAGAGAGTTGTTTTTCTTTTCAGTCATTATGCAAGACAGAAAATAGTAGTATGATTTAGTAAATCCTCATATTTAACAATGTAGCATTGTTGAAGTAATTGAGTCACTGATTTCAGTGTAGTTATCTTAATTTACAACAGCTGAAGGTTTCAGGCAAATGCTATGCTTCACCACTGAATAAACAAAGCATATGAAGGAATATTCAACTAAGATAATTTAGAGAATTGACCTGCTGTTCCTTGAGCACTGAACTGTGTGATCTAATTGTGACAAATTGTGTCTGTTGTTCTGCTCAGAAAAGATTTCTTCTTCCCCTGGGGCAATAAACATACTTCATGCTTCTTCAATGTTAGGCAAATATTACCAAGTTAATAAAACACACTTTTCAGGGATTCTGCCATAATGCTCTAGTTTTCTTTCCTTTAATTGTGATAGCTGGGAAACTCAATTATGTCATTTATTTATGTGGAAGGAGGCAGGTCACCCGATAGGAGTCTAGAGTTGCTGTCCGATTTTACAGGGATAGGGTTAGAAAAGCCAAGGCTGACCTGGAGTTGAATCTGGCAAGTGTATCTAGATTATTTTTGAATAGCCATGATGACTGAGAGAGTTTTGTGGACACTGGAAGAGAGGAAATATTACTCCTGTTTTCAAAAAAGATAAGAAGGAAGACCTGGGGAACTAAAGGACAGTCAGCTGCACCTCACATTGCCTGTCTGGGAAGGTGATGGAGAAAATCTTCCTGGAAAGCATTTCTAAGCACATGAATGACAAGAAGCTGACTGGTAATAGTCAACATGGCTTTATCAGAGTGAAATTATGTCTGACTAACCTGACAGCCTTCTATAATGAGGTGACTAGCTTGGTGGATGAGTGGTGGTATTTTTCACCTCTACTTTAGAGAAGCATTTGACAGTGTCTCCCCTAAAATCTTCATATATAGTCTGACAAAGAACGGGTTAGATAAACAAACAATGAAGTAGATTAAAAACTGGCTAAACAACCAGGTCCAGAGGGTTCTGGTAAGTGGCATAAGGTCCAGCTGGAAGCCAGTCACCAGTGGTATACCCCAAGGGACAAATAAATTAATTAATACTGTCTTCATTACTGACCTGGACAAGGACAGAGTGCATCCTCAGCAGGTTCACAAATGATACATATCTGGGAGAAATGGCTGGTACAACAAAGGGTTGTGCTGCTATTTAGAGGAACCTGGACAGGCTGGAGAAATGGGCTGAGAGGAACCTCCTGCAGTTCAACATGAAGAAATGCAAAATCCCTCCCTTGAGGAGAAATTACTACATGCATTAGTACATGCTGGGGGCTGTTTGGCTGGAAAATAGCTTTGTCAAGAAGGACCTGGGGATCCTAGTGGACAAGGTGACCACAAGCCAGCAATGTGCCCTTGTGGCAAAAAAAGGTCAACAGTATCCTGAGATGCATTAAGAACATTGCCAGCAGGTCAAGTGACATGATCCTTCCTCTCTGTTCAGCAGTGGTGAGGCCATGTCTAGAGTGCTGCCTCCAGTTCTGGGTTTTCCCCTGCAAGAAAGATATAAACTTACTGTCATGAGTCCAGAGCAGGGCCACAAAGATGATTAAGGGACTGGACCATCTTTAGCATAAGGAGAAGCTGAGAGAGCTGGGACTGTTTGGCTTTGAGCAGAGGAGGTTCAGGGGGATCTCATCAATGTACATAAATATTTTATGGGAGGGTATGAAAAACAGGGAGCCAGGCTCTTCTCGATAGTTCCTGATGGCAGGACAAGAGGCAAGGGGCAAAAAATAAAACACTGGAAATTCTATGTGAGCTCAAGAAAACAATATTTGACTGTGAGGGTGGTAAAACGTTGATAGGTTGTGCAGAGAGGTTGTGGAATCTCCATCCTTGGAGATATTCAAAGCCTGAAAGGATCCTGTCCTGGACAACATGTTCTAGGTGATCCTGCTTGAGCAGGGGGATGGACTAGATCTCAAAAGGTTCCTTCCAACATAATGTTCATTTTTAGTACTACCATGGTTTTAGAACTTTAACACACTGATGTAGCCCAAGAAAGACAGGCCTAGTATGATAGCAGAGGTCTTGAGAAATGAAGACACAGGCTGCAATGCAGAGCAGTAGGAAGAAAACTGTATTCCCAAACCTTGTTGATACACAGCAGACAAATATTTAACCAAAATAACCCAATCCAGACTCTAAGAAGGATTTTTTCATTGTTTCTTCAACAAAGATAATCATTACGAAAACAACAACTAAAAAATTAATCACTGTCATGACATCTTGTTTTTAAACAGATAAGTTATTAGCCTTTTTACAGCAAGAGTGTACTGGATGTGCAAATTGGATTTCTTGAAGACAAGAGAATAATGAATATTTTAACTAGAATAGCCACATTGAATTAGATTTGAGGCTTGAGTAGTCCATTATCACTTTCTTGAGAAAAAGTAGCAGATTCTTGTTCTAATTTTTATTATTTAAAAGACTTTTTAAACCTTGGAGCAGAAGACTGTATATATTTGCAATAGCTGTTCTAATGTTGCATATTCTTGTTATCTACACCGTAATCCATTTTGACTCTGGTTAAACTCTTGAATTCACTTGTGTTTCTGTGTCTGATTTGACCTGAATTCTAACTACAGAATGGCAAGAGTATTGACGAATTTAATACAGTCAAAAATTTCTTTGTCCATGGGTGGTGAAACAGGCAATAGAAAAAGCAAAACAGTTATTTTATGTCTTCTGCCAGTTGAAAACATCCAGATGATGATTGGTAATACAGAGATACCTATGCAACATGGCAGCTAAGATTTAGTCAATAAAAAATGGGTACAAATTGCCATGCCATCTGCCTGGAAAATCAGAACATAAAAGAAGCTTCAGGGAGACAAAAACTGAAGCATACAGAACAGTCTCAAATATAAACTTATTTTTTATTACTGCTGAAGTTCTTCAACTGTTGATAGAAATATGTTCTATAAAGTCTATAAGAGATCATGTCAAATAGACTGTATCCTTCAAAACTGTGTTTTATCTGAATTCCTTGTCACTTCTCATAAAAACACAGGTTTGCTAATATGATCAGCAGGATATGGCTCTGTAAGACAATAGAAACCGCCTGTTAGGCTTACTGATTGCTGTAAATATATGGGTTGGTTAAAAGGTTAAAAACTATATTTTGTCTTAAACATTCAATTATACTTTGTTTCTCCTGAAGTGGTTAATTTGCTTTATGAAAGCTCTACATTTCTCTTAATAATTTTACTGTTACCAAGTCTTTCTCTGCAGGAGGTTGTGTGCTGCTAGGCCTAAGGATCACCATCGACATCAGTTTGTCAGTGCAGGATTTCAAATGAGTATCTACCTTTACTTCCTTAGATTAGGGTCATTCTCATAACATTCCAATAACTGATTCCTTACCTGAAGATTTTTTGCATGTGTTTTTTAATAACATAAAAAAAGTGTTTAAATTTGGTAAGTCTACAGAGATCAAGAAGGTGGTTTCCTCTTCCCATGACATTTCTCTCAGCATTTAATTGACTAGTTTGTCTCCATTTTATTTTGAAACAGGATTTGCAACTTTATACTAGTTAAGTCTGCACTTGAGAACCACGTAGTACTGTATTTACAATTCTCACAAGCTATGTAAAAGAATATTTGGGTCTACTCTGGCATTTTTTTTTTTTCATTTTGTCAGAAAGGGTTAAACTGTGTATGTGCATATGATTTTTTACTTATTTCTCTTGTGGCAATTTTATGTTGAGCTCATATTCGCATTAAAAGGAATGGTGTAACAAAATTAAACAATATAATTATTGCAATGATCAATCTTAAAGACTGAAGGAGAGAAATAATACCTTATTTCAAAAGTACATAACATTTTTGCGTTTGTGCTTATTTCCTAGCTATTTTGAATATGAGCAAAACCACATTTCTTTAACAAGAAGTGTACATACTGAGCTTCAGTGGCAGATAGACCGGAAGATAATTACATAGAGACTGAAGATGCAAACCTGAAATTGCAACAGTTTACAATATTTCATTGCATATATTTCCACTACTCTATCATTTATAGCAAAAAGCAAATACATCATGATAGAGGTGTACAGCAGGAACAGTTTTACTGCTACCAGAAGTACTGTCAATAAATATTTTTTCTTTCTTTTTCTATCTTTTTTCTTCCTCTTTTTTTTTCACAGATATAGTGTCCATAGAAGTTTTTAGATTTATAACCCTGAAGATTGAAATTCTCAATTTATCCACAGAACCAGTACCATGCCGCTGAGGCAATAATCCTTCCATATACCTCAATCTTGAGCAGAAGTGACCAGACAGAGGTTGGGGCTTCATTTCCATTCAATCCTTGGCTTTTGTCCTGACTTTGCCAATGAGGAGAGTGATTAGTGCCAGCTGAGGGGTGGGACGGGGGAGAGAATTGGGGAAAAAACCTCGTGGGTTGAGATAAACACAGTTTAATAGGACAGAAAGAGAGAAAGAAACAACAATGATAACAAAAATAATATTACTGACAAAGGAACGTACAAGAATGAGTGATGCCCAATACAGCAATTGCTCACCACCTGGCAATCGACAGCCCGTCCCCGAGCAGCGTTTCCACCCCCGGCCAGCTCCAGTTTATGTACTGGGCATGACGTTATATGGTATGGAATATCCCTTTGGCCAGCTTGGGTCAGCTGTCCCAGCTGTGTCCCCCTCCCAGCTCCCCGTGCACCCCCAGGCTGCTCGCCGGCAGGCCAGCACGAGAAGCTGGACTGTCCTTGACAGCAACAACCCAAAACCTCAGCACGTTATCAAGAGTTTCTCATCCCAAATCCAAAACACAGCCTCACGCTGGCTTCTCTGAAGAAAACCAGCTCTATCCTGGCTGAAACCAGGACAACATAACAATAATTTTCTTTTTTTGTACCTACTACCTAAAAGCTCGCAAACTTTCTGGTTACCTGTACAAAGACAAAAAATTGAGCTAAATGCACATAGCAATAAATTGACATTACCTGCGACCTTTCTCTGTGCTTAATCCAAAATCCTCTGAGAAATTTTTTCTGTTCTAATTGATGTGCAGGAATCACATCTCTAGCATAGAAACAAGGGAAAGCAAAAGGAGGCTTATTTCTTTTGTGTCTTCTCTACTGAAGACTAATTGAAATTCTTGTACTCAACTTATGTGAAAATATCATGATTATCTTTTTGAGTCACCCAAGGAGTTTAGCCTGACATGGGTACAGAATGGCAATTTCTGTCTTTCTCTTTAGAAAGAGAAATATAAATATAGGTAACTCACAGGCAGTTCTGCATGAGTACTCAGCTGTGCTCACCTGGTACCTTTGACCAGCAATGTAACACTTTCCTCTGGTGCCTCAGTAGTGATATGCCAACTGGATAAATACAAATCCAGTAAATGACAATAGTGAGCATTCTGTCTAGTTTCTGATGTAACATGCCAAATATGTGAAGAGGAGTGCTTACTAAGGATCCTGTGGGAGTTTGTGAGGAGAGGGTAGGGATTACATAAAAACCCTTATGCAAACAGGTAGCCTGAAACTGCAACAGCTCTACATGGGGTTGCTCTTGGTTATGGGGCAGTCCTATGAAGAAGAGAGTACACAGAAAAATCAAGTCCACCAGCACTCCTCTGCTAGAGTCACAAATATAGCGTTGCAGAGTAACAGCCCTTCCAGTCCCTCACGGTGTCTGAAAGGCTGAACAATGCAAGCTGTGGTTTGCTGGGGAATTTTCTCTCAAAGGTTCAACTAGGAGAACTATATGGGATAGAAGGAATTCAACCTTTAATATTTACAAGAAAAATGTGTCTGTCTTTAGATTTATTTGAGACATGGTTATATATGTATTATCTGTTATTCACAGTATTAATTGCAATTCATTCAGTGAGACCTCCTTAAACAGAGGAAAGAGAAAATAGAAGTAAAAGGTTGTAAATTGGACTAGATATTTTACAGAAAAAATGCACATCCCTTTCATTTGCATCGAAGCAATTCTACATCAGGTCAGACCAAATGTACATGTAGCCCAATAATCTGTTTCTGTCAGTGGACAGGAACATATGACCAGAGAAAGGGAAAAATCAGGCATGCAGTTCCGCAGAATATCTGACAGCAAATATGCAGCTTCTGGATTTCCAGAGCTAGAGTAATTTTGGGTTTATTTAGACTTGGCTGGATTTTTCTTCCATATATTTGTCCTGTTGCTTTTTGAACCCATATGAACTATGACACCTACTTGTTTAAAAAGATACCTCTGACTCATGTGACAGGAAAGATGATGAACAATCATTACTTATTTACCTTCTCTATGTGTACAGTTTTATAGACCTGTATCACACCACTCTCAACATCTCTCTTCTGTAAAGAAGAATCTTCCCTTTGCTTGTTTCTTCTATAGAAACTCTTCATGTTGCTTGTTTCTGTACTTTTCACAACGGCTCTATATCCCTTTTTAGGGAGACACAGCATCCCTCTATAGACACTCCTGTTGCTACCAGAGCTGCACATAGTGTTGAAGGACTGGCTGCACTGTCAATTTGTACAAAGAAGCAGATGTCTTCAGATTTGTTTGCTCTTCCTTTCCTAAAAATTCCCAGCACTTTTTCCTTCTTGGATTGCTACAGAGCACTAAACTGTCATTTTCACAGAACTATCAGTTATAAACCCATCACTAGGTAGGAACAGGCAGTCTAAAGCCATTCATGTTTTATGTAAAATTAGGATTATTTTTTTGAGTGCATCATTCTACATTTATCTCCACTGAATTGCAATTGCCTTTTTACCATTCAGTCAATCAGTGACATTACATTACTTGGCTGGTAAAATGATTTATTGTTTTTTGTTGATGGAAAAATTGTAGCTCATCTTTTGTATTTTTGTTAAAAGGAGAAAAAAAAGGCCACTATTGTGAAAGAGCATGCTATTATCTGAGCAAGGAAGGAGAGGATGGTGGAGCTGACTCTTCATTCTCTGGGGATTTGTGAATACTCTATGTGTGCAGTTTCAGGCTGGCTGTGTTCCTACAATCCCAAAGAATGAGTGAAGTCTGCTGTCATGACAAAGCCATAGAGCTTCATTAAAATAACTTACAGTTTAATTAAAATAACCATATACCACTGTGATTACTTTAGTGAGGTAAGCTCTCCTTTTGCTTACATAAAGGATAGTAAAGCTGGCACATAATGTTGCAAATATACCCCAGATACTACCAGAATAGACATATGCTTGCTGACAACTTGGTGGATGCTCATACTCTCCTCCATACTCAAAACACAAAAATAAAACCTTGTGATGTTATTCAAGGGAGAAAGTGGGTAGATATTTCATGAGGCTTAATAGCCAGATCTAGAATGGAAATAAGAGCTGTCCCAGACAGAGAAGAAAGGAGACAGGCAGTCCCTCAATATAGGCAAACCTGTTCCTAACATAACACCCCAAGATACTTATATTCTTCCATCTTCTCTCCTTTCAGCTGCTTGACTTCAGGAGATTTAAGGAAATAAATGAAATATGAAAGAAATCAGACCACTCACTCTCACTTAGCAGCATGCAGTTATGAATCTAAGTAATCAATCAGCGCAGCATTCTGCCCCTTACAAAAGCTTGAACGCCTAGCAAAATTAGAGCTCCTTTAAATGCAGTTATTAATAGCAACACTAACTGAAGTGACTTACTGCTGAGGCAAACTAGCTGAACAAGTTTGCAGCTCAGAAAATGACAGCCACTCAGTGCCTACAATTGCCTTAGGAAGTGCACTGACAGAGTCCATGGAAATGTTCATTAACTCAGACATATGTTCATTAGGTCAGTTCAGTCTCTCCAGACATTCTTGATTACTCTTTTCCCCATAGCAGACTTACAAAACCAGGGAGGGAAAGGGATACACCAGATGTAGGGCAAGATTCTCTGGCTCATTAAATCTGTGATAAAATATGTCAAAACAGGCACTTCAAACAGGGGAGCCTGTTGATGGTGAAAAATGTTTCTTCTTCACAAGGTAATGTGGGGTTTGCCAAGGGGTTTATGCTGTACGCTGTGGGGCTTATCCTGAGAAAGTGGTAGGGCTTTGGACCCCTACCTAATCCACACTACCAAAATGCTCTGTATTTATTTCAGTGATCTGCAACTGCAGCCAAACTATGAAGTAGCAAAATTTGTCAAATTATGCAAAATTATTTAGAAGAGCTGATGTTTGAGAAGACATTGAGGAGCTTTAGAGGGACCCAGCAAATTGACAAAATGTCGGAAAGATATATTGGTTTAATTTAAAACTAACCATAATCTTTACGAACTAGAGATATATCTTATAAGCCGTCAAGTCTCTAACACAGTCTGTTTTAGGCTATTTTCTGAATGTTTTTGATAGGCCTGGTTACAACAGAGAAAGCTTTTTTTTCTTTACGAGAAAAGAAAGAGAATACATGGCTGGAGGAAATAACATTAGGTCAAACTTTTTTCACTGAAACTTAGGCATTCTCTCCTGAAGTGTGGTAGCATCTCTAGCATCACAAAATTAAATTTCATTTTCCTTTCTGTCAAATTTTTAATTAAGAAAGTTCTCAACATATATCTGGGTGAAATGTCACATTGACAGTAATAGAAACAAAAGAAAGAATAAAAGGTTGTCTGAGATCTACTTTTTGGTTTTCATAATTTTGATACACAAAATTTCAATTTTCACTTTTAAATGTATGTATTGCAAATTCAGGGAGAAATTTCTAGGAAAAGTGAGACTCTTCAGCAAATGTCTTTGGTTTTGATGAATGAGAATTTCCTTCCAGAATTAAAAATTAGTCAGAAATTTTCTGGTTATTACAAAGAAAAATTTGTTCTTAAACCCTATACAAAGTTAATTAATAATTTCAGTCCTTCTTTTAAACTATGTATTCACATCACTGAAAATTGCTAACACCGGGTCAATTACTTACTTTCTTTCCTTTCCCTAAAACAATTTCATCATAGTTCAGTCATGTATGTAAGTACTACTCATAGTTTTTCTTCAGTGTTTACTTTGTATCTAGACTATTCTTTGGGGAAGGGGAAAAATGCATTATAGAACCACATTGCACTGTGAAGATCATTTGTAGTTAAGAGGTACTTCACTGTTTAGGATTTACTAGGACACTGGAAACAAGACAAAGAAAAAAAAAGTCTAGGAATTCCCTAAAAAGTATATAATACCTATTGTGAAATTCCTGGAAAAAAAAATCACAACTGTATAGTCCAGTTAATGCTATATTATCAGATTATCTGAAGGGCTGTATAGCAACCCAGATTTTTATTTCATGAAGGATTGTGTTTTCACTGTCACAGTGAATGTGACAAGTAAGAACTCTGATATGTGACATGAAGTAAGATGCTCTGACAGCTTTGTTCAAATGGTGGCTCCCAGCAGCAAAAAGACAGCTATTGCTTCACTGTTTGATATTCAAATTAATGTTTTGCCTTGCTAAACAAAATATCGTTAATTATATTATTAAACACACTGCTTATTAATTCATGAAAAGTACTCTACATTCTAATACATGGAGCTTAAAATTTATCAGCTACACAAAATGTGATTTCCAATGGTAGAAACACAGATCTCACAGCATCCTACAGATATTTGAAGATGCTGAAATGTCAGAGAAAGGAATCTGTCATACATGATATAAAAACATCAAGTTGTCTGGTAGTTGACAGAACAGGGATAGAAATAACCTGTATGGATCAACTCCATTACTCAGTGAAGGCTGCTTAGACTCTAGAGGAAGTTTCTAACCTAAGTAGTTGATATACTCATCTTGGTTTGATCTTGATTTAATCGCTGTCTTAAATATTGCAAAAGGGAACTGGACATGAAGAAAAGTATATTTACACTTTTGTATGGATGTGATGTATTTATCCGTAAACTTCAACCTCCATGTGCAGGCTCACAGCTAACACTGTCATAAAATGAAATGAATATTTATAGAACAACTTAGGTTGGAAGAAGCTCCAGGAGGTTGTCTGGAAGTCACTATTCAAGTTATCTGAAGTTAGAGCTAATTTCATCTCCCAAGGATGGAAAGTGCACAGCTTTTACAATGGTCTGGGCAGCTTCTGTTAGCTCAGAAAAGACCACAAAATAGAAAAAACCATACTATTCTTATAATTATTGTTTTCAGAATAGTGTAGTATTCCATTTGTCTTTCCAACACATGTAACAAATTAAAGCGCATTCTCTGTATGCTATAAAGCTTTCATTTACTTCAGAAATATAGCTTCTGGTTTTATTGCCCTTCACTAGGAATTATTGCAAATATGTGGACCCTGAATTATGCAGACTTACATGACTGCAGTTTTCACAACAATCAAACTCAGTTTGCTTTTTAAAAACTTACTCAAGAATCAGTTTGAAGAAAAGTATTTTACTTAGTTGTTCAGATGATTAGATGTTTTTACCTAAGCAGGTTTGTAAATAGAAATACTGAGAAGCTCAGATGTAAACAAATAAAAATACAGAATTTACTGTGAATTGTAGCTCATTACACTTAAAAACTTCAAGCATTTTGAGGAAAAAAAGAGGATAGTGAAAGTAGAATTTAGGTTTAGGTTTTTTTGTGAGTTTTTGAAATTAATATTAATTAATTTATTATTTTTTGTTTATATATATGTGTGTGTTTATATATATGTATATATAATATATATACATATACACACTTATGCTCTTCCACTGCAGTCACTATACAGGACTGTATATATAACTAAATATATATATATCTATATACATATGATGATGATGGAATGACTACATCAGTGGACAAGGGAAGAGATAGGAAGTCATTTATCTGGAATTCTGTAAGGTCTTTGACATGGTCCCCCACAATATCCTTCTCTCTACCTTGGAGAGAGATGGATTTGGTGGGTGGACTATTGGGTGGGTGAGGAACTGGTTGGATGGTCACATCCAGAACGTAGTAGTCAATGGCTCAATGTCTACATGGAGATCAGTGATGAGTGGTGTCCCTCAGGGGTCCATGTTGGGACCACTACTGTTTCATATCTTCATCAATGACATGGACAATGGGATTGAGTGCACCCTCAGCAAGTTTACAGACGACACCGAGTGGTGTGGTTGACATACCTGAGGGCCAGGATGCCATGCAGAGAGACCTGGACAAGATTAAGCAATGGGCGCATGTGAACCTCATGAGGATCAATAAGGCCAAGTGCAGGGTCCTGCACCTGGGTCAGGGCAAACCCTGGTATTAATACAGGCTGGGAGATGAAGGGATTGAGAGCAGCCCCATGGAGAAGGACTTGGGTGTACTGGTGGATGAAAAGCTGGACAGGAGCTGGCAATGTGTGCTCGCAGCCCAGAAAGCCAACCATATCCTGGGCTGCATCCAAAGAAGCGTGCCTATCAGGTCATGGGAGGTGATTCTGCCCCTCTACTCTACTCTGCTGAGACCCTACCTGGAGTCCTGCACCCAGCTCTGGAGCCCTCAGCACAGGAAAGACATGGACCTGTTGGAGAGGGTCCAGAGGAGGGCCACAAAAATGATCAGAGGGATGGAGCACCTCTCCTATGAGGCCAGGCTGAGAGAGCTGGAATTGTTCAGCCTGGAGCAGAGAAGGCTCTGGGGAGACTCAGTTGCAGCCTTTCACCACTTGAAGGGGGTTTATAAGAAAGATGGGGACAGACTTTTTAGCAGGACCTGTAGTGATAGGACAAGGTATGTTTTTAAACTAAAAGAGAACAGATTTCGACTAGATAGAAGGAAGAAATTTTTGACAATGAGGGTGGTGAAACACTGGCACAGGTTGCCCAAAGAGGTGGAAGATGTCCCATCCTTGGAAACATTCAAGGTCAGGCTGGATGGCACTCTGAGCAACCTGATCTATTTGTAAATGTCCCGGTTCATTGCGCGGGGGTTTGGACTAGATGACTCTTAACCCAAACTATTCTATGATTCTATGATGATTCTATGACTACCTGGAAAGTTACAGGAGCAGTAACAATTCAACATTAGCGAAACAGTGTTCACACAAGTAGCCAACTGCAGTAGGAGGAGGCAAAGTTCCTTGGATTCAGTGTGGGCGCACTTGTTCCCAACTGAACCTGAGTAACGTTACTGTCCGCTGTCCCTATAGCTATTTCTTGTTGTAATCCCATGGGGGGATTGATCTTTTGCAAATGTTCCCACTCCCTGACCTGATTCTATCAAATGGGTTGGAAAAAGGTAATATTAGAAATGTATTAAAATTGGTTTCACCAGGATCATTTTGCAGAAGTGGCCAGGAAGCAGGCAGCACAAACTGGGTAACCGATCTGTGGGGGCAGTGATGGGGGTTGCTGAACCACCAGGCGTGGGCAGCACTGCAACACTGCTGTCCTTGACTGGCTTTCATGGGATGTCATTTAACCTCTCAGTATCTTGAGTTCTCCATCTATAAATTAAGAATAGTGCCATTTTGTGGGTATAATGCAAAGCTTAATTAAGAGTTTCAAAATGTTTTTGTGGCTCCTCAGAGAAGAGCTTTAATAGGGCAAAACAACAGGTGCTGAAATTATAAATGCTTTAGTGACACAGCCTTGGACTCCTGAAATCTTCCATGAGGTGATTAAAAGAAGCTCCATGAACAAAAGTAACGAGAACACTACTGACAACAAAAATAATAACAATGTACCAGAGTGTCAGTTTGGATCAGATATTCCTGCTGATGACTTTTAAAGAAAAGAGAATTTCAGTGCATTCGTACTGTTTAAAAAATAAAGTATTTGAATTCCTAAAAAGTATATTCTTAACCTGTTCTGAACTTAGGCTACAATGGAATTACACACATGCATAAGTCATTCTTATGGGTCACAAAATTAAAAAATCTAAAGAATTCTGAACTGTAGTCTATATTTTCCTTGTGTCACTTACTTAAGGGGCTTCATTATGGCACCCTAATAGTCAACTTTAGATAAGTTGAAGTTGACTTCATCACTTCTTGCATGTAAAATGCAATAGGTCCTGATGCCTATGGGGCACATATGTATGGATTGTTCAAATGTTGTGTAAACACACGCATTAGGTTCTGCTGAAGTCAGTGAAGGTGATTCTCTTCACACTTACACTTGTATCAACCATGAGTGTTACAGCTGAAGTTAATGCCTTCAAATACTGTATTTACAGAATTCTGTATTTAATAATAGCAAGTTTTTCCTTGGCTTGTTAATTTAGAATTCTTTGTTTATATGTTAATTCAGAATAATCTGGAATTGCTAACATTTAAAGACTTGTCCTTTGACTACTTCAAAAAGAAACTACAGTGTTTGCTTAGGCCAATCAACCCTTTATGCAAATGAATATATATTAATAAGTTTATTTCTGTTTTACAGTAAAAATTGACATATTGAGTTATGTTTAAATATCCTAACATGTCTGTACAACTTTGTAAGGAATGTGAAATCATAGAATCATAGAATCTTTGAGTTGGAAGGGACCTTTATAGGTCACCTAGTCCAACACCCTCCAATGAGCATGGACATATTATATGTCCATATTAAGTAGGGCAGTTCTAAATTACTTAGTAAAACTCGTTCTAAAGGAGGAAAATAAAGGGAGTTGCATGTCACATCTCTCTAATCAGAAAATATTATAGACATAGAGAAAAGCTTTTCTGCAGGGAAATGTATGAAGTATTTTTTATTAAGTTTCACAGTGGTGCAGGAAGCAGTAGAAAAGAGAGATGAAACCAACTAAACCAAACCAAATCAAACACACATTAAAATTTACATTGTCTGTATTTCAATTTGCAAAGTGTTCAACAGTTATTCTATTATTGCTACCTAACAATCAGACAACCTGGTGAGAGGTAATAGCATTTTGAGTGAGAAAAATAATGACAAAAGTTAGCACAAACTTCAAAGATAATCTGAGAGTTCTAAAGAGATGTTTTTGTTCTTTGTCCATCTTAAAAATAGCAATCATGACTTACATTACAACTGTGCTTCAGCTGTATTTAGTATATTTGGAAAAATTGTTAATAAAACATGTGAAGTTAATTGGCAGATTAATAGGAGAATTGGATACATTACAAGCCACCCGTTCCTTAATAACCAATAATTTTTTAATTACATCTTTCTGGAATGTAGGAAATTTTCCCCCTTACTCACACACTTTGTCTGATAATATGTAAATGAATGAAACTTCAGAAACTTAAGACATAGATTCATGTTAATATAATTTATCTTCCTTAGTTTAAAAACATCACATTATGAACATACCTTCATTTACTGCTTTGCCACTGCTTTGCTGTGGACTGCACATGCCTTCATAGTTAATTAAAAGTAACAAGTATCCAAATAAACTAAACAAAATGTGCATGTTTAGCTACATGGGCAAGCACATGATATGAAACATTTTTGGCTAATACCTAAAATGTCATTGCCTGAGACAAATATTTTTTATTTTAAGAACAATGCAATTGTCATTTAAATATTTTCTGTTAAAAAACCTCTTTATTCAATACCTATATTGAACTTGTAAAATGACTCTACCGTTGCATTCCAGTTTTGACAACACTAATGTACATTTCAGGGACATGTACTGATTATGTTTTGGATAACTAAAGAAACTATAGTTAACAAAAAATATTAGAATATTTAGAATTCCTGTTTTAATACATCTCATTCCTTAGTTTATTTTAAAATTATAATTCTCAGAAGAACACTTTTATTCTTTCTAGAATAGGGCTATTGAGACTAAGGTTTGTTCTGTAGGACATAAATATCTACTTTTTTTCTCTACAGTTTAAGATGAACAATCAATTTCTCATTTGATTCATTTAATAAAGATTTTCATCAAATTTTCAGGGCTTCAGTTGGTCTGGTTGACATTCTTGATGAACATAATTTGATTGTCTTTTATAGATTGTTTAGTATCAGACAAACAACTGTACAAGCTCAACTCTATTCCACTCAGAGCAGCGGCTGGCTAGTGCTGCATGGAGAAAGACTTTGTCTACTGGAAATCTGCAGAACTGCAGAAGATGAGTTTGAAGTGGCATGACATTTTGTTATCATATTAAGTGAAAGATTCCAGTGATTTTCTGGTTTATTTTGCCTTTACTTACATTGATATTCTTAGAATTTTTGTTTTTTTTTCTAGTGGAACAGTTGGCCAATTCATTGAATTTTCTTTTTTTTCTGTTGAAAAATCCTCATCTACTTTTTTAATAGTCTAGAATAAAACAAGGTGATACAGAAAATATTTCTCTTGGAGTCAGACCTTTCCAAATCAGAATTATACCTGAATTTGTGGCCATTCTTTTCTTTCTCTAAAATATATATGACAAGATATGCTGACTTTGTAATATATTTATTCAAAACAAAGCAAAATATCACAGAAATATAGAATTGTTTGGGTTGGAAGGGATCTTCAAATGTCGTCTAGCCAACCCCCCTGCAAGAAGCAGGGATATCTTCAACTAGAGCAGGTTCCTCAGAGCCCCGTCCAACCCGACCTTAAATGTTTCCAGGGATGGGGCATTCACCACCCTCATTGTGAAAAATGTCTTCCTTCTATCTATCTCGTTGAAATCTACCCTCTTTTAGTGTAAAACCATTACCCCTTGTCCTATCACAAGAGGCCTGCTAAAAGATCTGTCCTCATCTTTCTTATAAGCCCTGTTAAAGTACTGGAAGGCTGCAATAAGGTCTCCTTGGAGCCTTCTCTTCTCCAGTCTGAACAACCCTAACTCTCTGACCCTGTTGTCATAGGAGAAGTGCTCCATCCCTCTGATCATTTTTGTGGCCCTCCTCTGGACCTGCTCTAACAGGTCCATGTCTTTCCTGTTCTGAAGGCTCCAGAGCTGGATGCAGTACTCCAGAGTACATCCATAGCTCTTCCCTTGTCCAGTGTAAACACTCCATCATAGGCCATTAGGTTGTTCAGGCAGGACTTAAAGAAGCCATGCTGGCTGTCTTGAATCACAGAAACTGTGGTACATGACAATACAAGGCAAGTCACATGTCAATCTAGGCAAGTCTCCTACCTCTGGCAGTTCCAAACCTTTCAGAGGAAGCTGCAAGAATATTCAAGGTGAACAAATGGAAGTAGCCTTCTCACTAAGGAAGTGTGGCAGATCATGAATGACACTCTATTATGCATGAAGCTTAAATCTTTTATGTAACCTTTCTGTAAGAAAGAGCAAAGCTCTAAAATTTTCATTTTTTAAAGTTTTTTTTTTTGTAACTCCATAAATGTCTCTGAAAACTTGCCTGTGATTTAAATTCTTTTTAAGGCATATTTTTGGGAACCAAATTTTTTGTTAAAATTTTTCTGCTTTTTTTTGTTTGTTTGTTTGTTTCTCTGAGGGGGAATAAAGGTTGAAGTACAATTTAAAACTACACTTCAAGTAAAAATGAAACATTCTGATATGGATTTCCTTATGTATTTTATGAAAACAAGATTTTCCTTGATCAAATTCAAGTTTGTCTTTACTTGTTTTTACTGCAGTTCCTTAATGTTCTCGTATATCAAAAGGAAGAAATTTTGCTTCTGTTCTCTGAAGCTTTGTGCATTTGACATGATTACATGAAATCAGCCTTTCTTACCTTTTTTCTTTTTTCTCACCTACTGGTGTCTCTCTGTGGGTTTACTTTCCATGTTTCTAAAAATTCCTTCTAACCATTTCTATCCATAAATTAGTACAAGAGGTAAAGAAACATGTTTAATAAAGTCAGATTATCCACTTTCAACCATCATCCATATTTGTAATGTCTCAGTTATTTGTTCCTTGTACCCCTCTGTTTTTCTGTGTCTCTTCTTCCTGTCTGCATCACTAAACAGATACATCTTTGTGTACACCTGCAGTTTTCCTCTGCCTTCTCATTTTATCTTTAGATATTGCTTCTATTCAGAAGCTAATAATACAAAAAATTGAACTATTATACTTTGATTTCAATGACATTTCTCAACAAGAAATTTGGAAGAAAATAGTTTTTCCTTGCTTTTTAAAGATTGAACAAAAATTGTACCAAAATGTTTCATGACCAAAAAAGTTCAGGAAACCCCCCCAAAAAACAGAGAAATGTAGAGAAACAGTTTGATAGGGTTTTATGGAAATAAAGAAACTAAAAAATACCCCCAGACCACCCAAAAGGTAACCTCCCCCGCCACCTGAGGGATCCTAAAGCTACTCTGTGGCACTTTGTGCCATTGAGAGTTGTTTGCCCTCACTGGCACAGACAGTAGGATGTTGTCAGTGGAGCAATGGGCCCAGGAGAAAAAAAAACTTAATTAGCTTTGCCATTGGCCTAACATTTAATCCTTGCTCATAATTTCATCCTCTTTTCTCTTATTCCAGTAGTTTGCATCAGAGAGTTTGTTTTCTTTCATTTTTTCTAACATTACTTAGGACTGTGATGCTTGATTTCACCAAAGACTTCTGCAGAGTGGGGTACAAGAATAGCAGAAATGAGAGAACAATATACTATCTACCCTGCGAATCTATCTCTGACAGTGGCAGTAGCAGAGGGTATTTAGGAAGAGTACACAAGCTTGGTCCCTTTCTGCATTCCACTGACGCTCAAGCTCCACAGCATCTTTGATCATTTGACTAGGGACATTGCAAGGACTATCCCCTTCTACCTCTTTTGCTACCTATTTATGGAGCTATTGTCCATGATTTGTCTCATCTCTTCTCTGTCACGCTGATACTGTCTGCTGCTATGACCCCTGTGCCAGGAATTTCCAGAAGTTCCCTGCTCCCTGTATGAAAAAGTGCTGTATTTTATTTGTTTTAAATTGAATTTCTGCTTATTGTGCTGTTTTATTCTAATTGCAGTATTGCAAGTTTTGATGAAGTCAGTTCTGCATAAACCTTATTCACCACATTTCTGATTTTCCAAGTCTTGTTTAGGTGCCTCTTCAGTCTTCTTTCCAGATGGAAGATACCCAAACGCTCCTTTTAATCTTTCCTGGTAAGGGAGTTTTTCCACGTTCTTGATCATTACATTTGCCTTTCTCTACATTTTGTTTAGTTCTACTATATCTTTCCTGAGATGCCAGGAATGAAAATACACACAGTGCTTGTACCTTGTAAAGATTTCATACAATGGTGAAAGCACATTTTCTGTCTTGTTTTCAACAGAGACATGCAGATAATTATCAAAAACATATGAAAAATGTACATGGATTTCGAACTGGTGCTTTCAGGATGAGGATCTCAGTCCAAACATGAGAATTATATTGATGGAGTCCTTGGTCCCCGAAACCAAACGGGTCCCATTGCAAATCCCTTAGCAGAGCTGCAGTGCAGAATTTAAAATCCCAGGGCAGACCGAGTTGAAACGACAGCATGCTTAGACATATTCTCAGAGCTAGATATCTGAGAAACAATATCAACAAAGACACAGTACAAAATAGAGATCTGTGAGTGCTGAGGGCCATGTATGTCCTTTGTGGCGAGTGAAACCGCACTGTTCACTCTGTTCAGGCGTGGCTACCTGTCCTGCAATCACATTACCCAAAGGCTGCTTAGCAGAATTTTTTCAGCAATCCTTATCAGCTCTAAAACTACATTTTAAAAAGGTTTATATCTTATTCTTAAGTGAACACGAACTTGCAAAGACTGAAAGGTGGCAAAATCCCCAATTCATATGTGATACATGAATTTCAGTTCCCTGCTTATTTTGTCATTTACCCAAACGTACATGGAGCCACAACTACAAATAACAAAACCTTGGCAAGTAAAAACAGTGTGGCAAGTCAATTGAAGTAACTTTTTCTCCCTCCAAAAAAAGAGCTTTTTGTTGGTTTTCAAGATTAAGATAAATAAATTATCTTCAGATGATGATTGGTTTCAGATATATATTTTGAATCTACAGTTGCAAAAATGCCATTCTTTTTCCTGTCTCTAGGAAAAAATAAATCAGAAGATGATGAGTCTTATGAAGCATAAACAGTGAAAGATGCCCTTTGAGTCTCTTGTATTTTTATTACTTTTGAGTTAATATCTGAACATTTTGAGAAATTTCTCTTTTTTGAAAAACAGTAGTGTCCGAAGTAATCAAGAGCTTTTAAAAATATAAAATTTAAGCTTGTGGACTTAGGGATTTGAACTTCTTTTTGTTATTACATTACTTGCTTTGAGTTTTCCATTTTGGAAGATGGAATATCAAGATTAAAGATATTAAAATTAGATCCTAATACTAGCTTATTGTTGTGGTTTATCCCCAGCCGGCAACTAAACCTCATGCAGCTGCTCGCTCACTCCCCCATGGTGGGAGAGGTGAGAGAAACAGAAGAGTGAAAGTGTGGAAACTCATGGGTTGAGGTAAAGACAGTTTAATAGGTAAAGCAAAAGCTGTGCATGCAAGCGGAGAAAAACAGGGAATTCATTCACCACTCCCCATGGGCAGGCAGGGATTCAGCCATCTCCAGGGAAGCAGGGCTCCGTCACATGTAATGGTTATTTGGGAAGACAGATGCCATAACTCTGAACATACCTCCGCCCCTTCTTTCTTCTTCCCCCCAGCTTTATATACTGAGCATGACGTCCTATGGTATGGAATATCCCTTTGGCCAGCCTGGGTCAGCTGTCCTGGCTGTGTCCCCTCCCCAGCTCCCCGTGCACCCCCAGGCTGCTCGCTGGCAGGCCAGCAAGAGAAGCTGGACTGTCCTTGACTAAGCAACAACTCAAAACATCAGCACGTTATCAACATTTTCTCATCCCAAATCCAAAACACAGCCTCACACTAGCTTCTGTGAAGAAAATTAACTCTATCCCAGCTGAAACCAAGACAGATTGAAAATTTAAAAATTAATGGTAGGGATTTTTTTCTATATGTGAATATGTAGGCAAAAAGATGAAGCAAGCTGCAGCAATATGGAACTGAAATATAGCTTTATTACAGGACATGAACCAGGGGATGTCATATTGCAGGGGAAAATCTTAAACTTGAGATTCCTGTAATTCATTTTAGACCCATGCTTGGCAAATTACTTTCTGGAAGGGTGAAAGAAAACATATATGTCTCAATGCCTTTATAGATTTCCTTTGATTTTTTCCTCTTTTCTAACATGAAAAAATAAATAATATCCCACATAAGAATAGAGTACATTCTGTATTAGAAACCAAGGAAACAGTATGTTGAGACTACATTTTCTAAATAAATTTGGGCTTAAGAATTCCATTTATCCTAATAAGAATATAACTGTCAAGTTCTTAAAGCTGGATTTAAAATGTTGGACTAAATGGGCTAATTTAGAGAACTCCAAGAAAATTAAGCAAACTTTTTTGTATTTTTTCAGAAGCCTGCCAATACTTTTTCATTTTCTTAGCAATACAGAACCTCTATACAAAGTGGAAGGTCTAGTTATCCTGGAATATACTCTCTCCTAATTGCCAAACTCTGCATTTAGACCTTTACCTTAAGGACTAATAAATGAAAGACATCCTACAGTAGCTATTTTACATAAAACCTTGTAGACTGAAGCTTATAGAATGTTTCATTGTTTTCTTGAGTTCTCTTCCTTTATTATCTTCTATCTGGTCTTATGTTCTTCCTCTTTTTGGGGAGGAGGCGTGCATGTGCGGGCAGGAAGTGCTACGTGGATGTGCTACCGTAGCAACTGCTACCAGTTACCAGACCAAAAATCAGTGATGAAGTCCAAACCTGACTTTTCGACTCAGTTACCTAAGGCTGGTTGTTTTCAAGGCTTTCTCAGATTGTTGTCAGTCTTTTCTAGTCATTTTCTTAATTGTTGTATCCAGAGATTCAACAGATGACCCAAAGTAAGGCCACCTGCCATAGAGCCAGCATTCTTCCCTTCACAGTCCAGTTTTATTCATCTGTAAAGAAAGGTCGTTACCTCTTTTTCAGTGTGTCTTAAATATTACTAATGCTTTTTTTTTTTTTAAACAGCCTGTTTTGGGAAACAGGAAGAAGTGCTTTGTTAACCTCTTTGCAGCAGTTTTACATGATATACTACTAACGAAGGTAGTCCCTCTGAGACGTGACAATATTTTGCTTTCTTTCCTTCTTAGCAGTTTTCTGTACTGCTTGATCAAATTCCATGTCATGAAAATTATGTATATTTTCCATTTTTTTAGTTAAAAGGTAAAAGTATTTTGTAAAGTTTCAATCCAGGAAATAATATCTGAAGCACTGGTAAAATACTGCTTGAGAGCTGAATATAGAAAATCTCTTTAAATTTTCACAGGTAAGTGGGAAATAAATAAGGACATATTTCCAGACATATTTGGTAAAATATCATTCAGCTGCTTATGCATGGGGATGTATATGTATTGGTTAAGAGAAAAAAGTCCTACAATTATACTACGAGTGTCCTACAAGTTTTAAAAAAGGTAACTAGGTAACTTTTTTATCAAAGATAGCATAGAAGCAGAGCTCTCATATACTTTCACACTGAAAAATGGGGCACCTGAACAGACTTTCTTTTTGCCACAACCAAAACACTTTAACAGTGACTTCATCTTCATTAACCTGGAAAGATATCACTCATGAATGACAATCTTGGATACATTAAGCCAGCCTGTGGGCTGGCAGATATTATGTCCTTGTGTGTTTTATTTCTGAGAGTGAAAAGTAAATAGTGAATTTACCACTTTGATTTTGTGTATCAAATTTGAACAGTATTGTAAACTAGCACATAAATAAAGGAGCAGTGAGAATTCAGTCCATCTACTATTTAATATAGATACCTGTCTCCTTAACTAGCCTGTGGCTATGAGAGTACACATGCTGCCCTCAAGTAACAGCGGAAACACCAAAAGCTGTAGCATTCATGTGCATGTGTTTTACAGAAATAAAGAGGTATTCGCTCCTTCTTTGGGACTCTCAGTGAGTATCAAGATATTCAGTCTCAGTGCAGAAATAACGTGTATTAACACTCCTGTTATCTAAACTCCACGGAAATTGAGGTCTGGGATGTTTTTTCACAGGGAGCATTCCTGTTGCGTCAGATTTACTGGCTCATTGCTACAGTACAAATTAGCTCCTGAGTTACAAATGTTAAGGTTACTAAGTGTTAGAATATTAATTCTTCTATTTCTAGTTTTGCCTGGGATCACCTGCGTTTGCTGAGAATGACACAAAGGATTATGTGCTTAGTACATTTCTGTTGAGGATCCAGGAGACCTTCACGCACACCAAGTTTTAAATTTTTTAAATTTTTTTTTAATGACAAGGTATTTTGAGGTGAATGAACCTGTAGTGACAGGATAGGATAGGATAGGATAGGATAGGATAGGATAGGATAGGATAGGATAGGATAGGATAGGATAGGATAGGATAGGGGTTTAATTTTCATAGGAACTCCTTCTGGTTGATATATTGGTTCTGATCCTTGGTTACTTAAGTGAAACGGGCACAAAACAAAGAGCTGCTCTAGCATGACTAGAGATTTCTCTTTAAAGGTTACTTGTAGGCTACAACCAGCTCTTCATAATTTTCCTTGCCTGAGTGGACATCACTGGAGCATGCTGCATGCCAGTTTCTGACATGGCTCATAAGGAAGTGTTCAGCTTGGTAAATGTTAGACTTTAAACTGTAATGAGAGCTAACACTGTCCCCAGATCTGCCCTGGTCTTGGCAACAGAAAGACAGAAGTTCTCCATGCTGCCTCGAAAGCTGCCACTGCTTTAAGTGTTCTTGAAGTATTGCCCAATTGCTTTTTGTTTTCATTTGTTAATTTTGTCAACATTTCCAGTATGGAAACTTTACAAAGAGAAAAGTTACTCAGTCTCATGGAGACTGGTAGAAAATGCTGTCTTCTGTTTCAACAGGAATCTCTGACTTCAATTCCACGCTGATAGTAAGCAATAATTTTTTATTGCTTAATACATTAATACAATTAATAAGTTAAGCATTACTGTGAAGCAGTAATTACTGCTGTGATACATTACTGTGAAATCAGTCCTATGGAAATCAGAGGAGTTGAGCAGCTAAATCACATGCTCAGTCCCAAATAAGGAAGAAGCAGAACTGAGGATGAAGGTTAGAGTTAGGGTTTGGAGAAGAATTTGAGAGGCTGAATGCTTGAATTTCAGACTGAATGATTTTTCATTTCATGGTGGTGTGGTTTAGCCCCAGCCGGAAACTAAGCCCCACGCAGCCACTTGCTCACTCCGCCACAGTGGGATGGGGGAGAGAATTGGAAGAGTAAAAATGAGGAAACTGCTGGGTTGAGATAAAGACAGTTTAATAAGTAAAGCAAAAGCTGCGCACGCAAACAAAACAAAACAAGGAATCCATTCACCACTCCCCATGGGCAGGCAGGGGTTCAGCCATCTCCAGGGAAGCAGGGCTCCATCACACGAAATGGTTTCTTGGGAAGACAGACGCCATAACTCCAAATGTCCCTCCACCTCCTCCTCCTTCTTCCCCCCAGCTTTATATACGGAGCATGACATTATGTGATATGGAACATCCCTTTGACCAGCCTGGGTCAGCTGTCCCGGCTGTGTCCCCTCCCAGCTCCCCGTGCACCCCCAGCCTGCTCGCTGGCAGGCCAGCAAGAGAAGCTTGACTGTCCTTGGCTGCTCAGCAACAACCCAAAACATCAGCACCTTATCAACAGTTTCTCATCCCAAATCCAAAACATAGCCTCACGCTAGCTTCTGTGAAGAAAATTAACTCTACCCTGGCTGAAACCAGGACACATGGATACTTTAACAGGTGTACTTGGTTCAATATAGAGAAATCCTCTGGATATCAACATTAATACTAAAATATTCCATTATGGTCAGTACATTTATAATGAAGACATGAATTATTAAGGCCAATGTTTCTTCTATTGCTTCCTACAGCAGCAGTTGGGTATTTCCAAGCTAATGCAATCCTAGGATAGATCAAGAAAATTTTTTTCAAATAAAAGCAGAGAAGTATTTAAGGGCACTGCACTAAACATCAGTGTACAATGTACATCTGGTACTCCAGAAAGATAAAATCATACAAGAACTAATGCAGAAAAAGGCTCCTAGGATGATTGTGCAGAATTAATCTTACTGGCAGAGACTGAAAGTATGTGACTGAATTCACCCAGTTGAAAGCTACTTATAAATACCTCAGGGAAGTAAACACCAGAGAAAGAGTTATATAAACTAAAGGACTATGCTACTCCAAACTGGTCATGAATACATTTACAGGATAGTTTCTAAATAATGAATTTATAAATTAAATCAATTAAATTCTTGAATTGTTTTCCAAACAGCATAGTGAGGGCAAGAAAGTAGCCCACTTTTGAGTTGGTTTTGAATGACCTTTTATTAAAAGAAATATATGAAGTAATTACTTGCAATAAGCTGAGCATGACACTCTGGTTCAGGCCTTCCCTTCAAGGTCAATTATTGTGCAGACTTTTTAAACAGCGAAAGTAATGCCTTGTCTTCCTTTTTTTTCCGACAAAAAAAAAAAAAAAAAGAAATTCTGTCTTTCCTTGCACAAAGGAAACCAGTGACTTGGCAATTGTGCTTCTCACCAGAATGAGTGCTGTTTGCAGAGGAAACCTGGACACACATTTCTAGAAGGGCTGAAGGAACTCAGCACTGGCTATTGCGGGTAAGCAGGTTTCTGGACTGGGAGGAAATTGCTGCTACCACTGTGTTGAAATGAGGGAGCACCTGTCCTGGTAGCAGTGCTGCAGCTGGGTCTTCCTGCAGCTCCCCTCTATCCCTTCATTACAAACTTGCTTCTCACTCCAGTAAGTCTAAATGAGCAATTACATAATGTAATGCACTTGTAATTATTCCTAGCCACTTCCTATTTTTCCTATCTTTTCTCGTACCTTGGAGACAGTTTTATTTTTATAAAGCCCAGCTAAACTCCTTTCCCCTGCAAAACTTCAGGAGACAAAGGAATTCTTTAACCTGGTCACCAGTAGGCGTATTCCCGGCTCTAACATTAATTTCTTCTTCAGTATCTCCCAAGCCTGATCCACATCAGTGCAATCTTCAATTGCTTCTGCTTGTTCAGTCATAGCACTCTCATTTCCATATGAGTGAACTGCTTCATTAAAACTTTGTATTTTTCTTTGCTAAAAGATTTAATTGCTCTGTATGTGTCAATAATATTTTACAGATGTATACAGTGATTATAGCTAATTTAATTGGTTCGTTTAAGGGCTTCCAGGGCAATGTAACATGAATGCCTGTTAACAACATGAAATTGTTGAAAAGTTGGAGTATTTGCTGGTTGTTTTTATTAAAAATATTCCAAGCAGTGAACTTAAGTGTTACTTGGAAACAAAATGAAGAAACAGACATTATTCAGATGTATTGTATGCAGGGGAGGGTGTCTAACACTTCAAACCCAACGTGGATTGCCTGTGATGAAGACTGATAACTATATAGGAAAACATGTTGCATTTTGCAGATCTTTCAATTTGGATGCTTCTGCAAAGAGAGAAACAACAAATGCCTGTGCTTCCATGTCCTGCATCACATGATAGTGCTCTTGTAAAGAATTAAACAAATGAGTTTTTTACACACTGTCTACTGGGAGAAACTCTCTACTTGTGGAGCAACAGAAGCTTCACAAAGGGCATAAGCATGAGGACTACATTTGGAATACAGGTAATGGAAAAAGAGAATGGAGAATAATGCCATTGTAAAGAAATAACAGAAGGTAAAACAAGGAAATTAAATACTGGAAGGATTAGCTAAGTGAACACCTGCCTTCTGTCTGCTGGAAAGGAACATTTCTCTTTCCACTTTGAGACTGATAATTGATTATTAAGGGTGGCATAATTTTTTTCATTTATATTTCACTTTAACTGCACTGCAGGCAGTCATCATGTGGAAAAATAATTTCTTCTCAAAGCCCAAAAGGTTACAAATAATTACTTTAATAGTAATTGAATTATGTCTTAGTAGTAGTATTGTGTAAGAATTATATTTGAAAATGCATTAATGATGATATGTAAGGTTTCAATTCTACTTAGTGATACATGCTTTAATTATATGTCAAGTGAAATCAGTCCTAAACCTAATGAAAACTATACATGCTCCTCTGTATGCTCTCTTTAAAGTCACTGTGAATCTTGCAATCCATTGAATTAGCATCCATACTACAGACCAACATTGCCTTTGTGAACCAACATTACATTTATGCCATACAATAGCCATCTTTCACACGCATGTCACAGCACAGATGCTCTAAACTTTTATGTATAATACCGTTATAGAAATCTCACACAAAATTTTGGCACTAAATATCTTGACCCAAATGATTACTTCATTTCACATCTAGATATACTATTGAAATGAAAACAAGGTCTGTGCAAAACTGTAGTCCAGAAAATAGGTCAAAAAAACATCATGGCATATCTACAATCTGGAGCTCATGAGCATAATTCATACTCTAGTATGTACAACAAAAATAAAGGGTGATGGGGGCTGTCTTTTGTGAAATGGATTAAAGACCACAGAGTTAAGTAATCTAAAGTATAATTCTTCTGTAGTCAGTTGAGTTTTATGGCAGAAGAAATAAGGATAATGTGCAAAAAAAAGGTTTCAAATCTTATCATTATTACTAAAAATAAGATGTCAAAAAAGAGAAGGGAACAAGTAGTGAAGCTGACTGGTATAGCATGTCCAAATTGCTTCATGACTAGTTTGAAATACATTATTCATACATCAAATAGCAATTTAAAGGTTTGAAAAGTGACAAGAAATTTCACATAACTGACTCAATAACCACACACATAAATATTTTGAGCAACATTTTTATTTCCTTTACTTTAGACACACTAAAAATCCCAGGTATTATTAAAACCTGAATGTTTTCTGGATATAATCTAATTCTGATGTTCATATTTATTATACAAATAATATGGGATAAATTACCAAATCTATTCTGTATCCAGCCTTGACTGTAATGCCAGAAATGCATTTGCGGATAATAGCATGGTTTTAAAATCCAGTCTGCAGGTACATGGATAAGCATTACTTTTACTCTTCATGGTGAATTTTTTGTATTTTCTAGGTGAATATATCATTAAATGATCAGGCTTTAATAATTGTCTTGGTTTGAAATAAAAGTAATTTTGCAGATACCATTTAATGGATGTGCCTCTCCTCTCACCAAAGTCAATGGGACTTAGAACCTTAACTATGAGGAAACAATGACGTGCCTTGTGTGTTTTGTCCAATTTTTCCTGATATTTCATATATAAATTGTAAATTCGGTGCAGGGGGGGAGAGTCATAAAGGCAGAGCACCCTTTCTTTTGGAATTTCAGTGAAATAAAGTTGGGGTAAAAAAAAGTTTGGGAAAAAAATACTGCGCTCTCTTCACACAGTGGTTACTGTAACCCAGCAAACATGACCTTATTATATCTTCCCACAATTATTAAGAATATTGATAACTTTCTTATTCTCATCTTGGTTTTATTTTCTCTTTCTTATTGTAATTTATAAAGGTAAACTATTACAAAGTTTTGTATGTTAAGGGAATAAAAAGCTTGGCCTAATCTCTAGCATGGCTGTAACGCAGCTGGGTGGCTGTGATTCAGCACTAGTTACACGAAGAGCCTGAAGTGTGAAACAATAACAGAGAAGAATTTAAATGGCTACTTGTTTTAAGACCCACATTTATTACGAATATAGAGAAGTGAAGGTAAGTGCTAGTCTTGGCCTGATAAAAGGAATAGTGTAATGATTATCTATTCACATTCAACATTCACACTCTGGCAATAACAACTTATTATGAGACCAACACCAAAACAGACCATTACACGATGGGGGATAGTGCTTGAGAGTTGCTCGCATCTTCCTTCTTAATGCTGAAGTGTTCCAGTAATTGAGAGGTCGGCATTACAAAGATATAAAGAAGTATGAGTATGTCTGTAAAGAGGAGGAAATATGCTCCTAAAACATATGAAGTATGCACAGAGTGAATGAAAAATCTTTTCATTGGGATTCACCTCACTGGCTGAAGTGGGTTGAAATGTACTTTGCTCTCTTATTCCTGTGTTTTAAACTATATTTGCCCTCATTTTTCTGCATAACCTTTCTGAAGAAAATATTTGATCTGTGGTTAAAATAGACTTAATATTTTAACTCTTACGCTTCAAGATGAGAGAGGAATAAATTTTTTATTCCCCTGCCATTATGAAATGCTGAGAAGCAATTACTTTCACTGAAACTCTGCTTACAGAGAACCCCCCCTTACTTTGGGGGTTCCTTCCTGTTGAAAATTTCTTTCAAATCTTCATGCAGCATTTTACTGAATGTCAAGCTATATTTTAAACATTTGCAGAAGGCGGCAAGAAAATGGATTACTGAAAGACTGAGGTATTTTGTTACTGGTTCTAAGTAACAAGTAAAAAATAAAAATAAAAAAAAAATAAAATCTGGGATCCAGATTCAATTCCCTCCTCTGCCTGAAGCAATTTGCACTTATGTTTCCTGCTTCCCAGAAGAGTGTCCTCGCTATCAGGGTATTCGGCCTTCTTGGGATCTGTCAAACTCTTGTTAAACCTAATCCAACTCTCACAGGAGAATCCAACTTTCTGATTAATACATGGGGACTTTACAACCCACATTTAAGCAAGTTAACACAGTGCTACAGTGAAAGACAGTCTCATTTCCTCCTCCCCTTTCTTACCGCACACTCTCATCAGTTTCTCTGTATTTGGACTATATAGAGTGTGGCGAGGGGATGTCAGACCAGCTTCCTAGACCAAAAAGATTTGTTTCATACAACAACAAGTTATCACCAGGGCAGAGGGGATTACCTTTCAGCTGCAGTATTAATAGTTATTTTAAAGCCAAGAACTATTTAAGTATAATATAGTTAGAGAATAAGATTGAGAAAAGCTCCTTGGGATGCTCATTTAGGGTGCTCATTTTGGATCTGCAATACCAATTAATGCTTATGTATTTTGTACGAAATACAGAACGATTAGGATTAGGAAATATAAGAGGAGAGGATTACACCCAGGTCAATGAAACCCAAATACATTTATGTCTACTGAATGCTTCAGTAGATATTTACAGAGGATGCTATCATGATGAATCATGTCTCCCCACCTCAGCCAAAACTATTTAGTGAGAGTTATGAATTTGTGCATAGTTTTGTGAAGAGTAACATTCAAGAAATTGTTCTTGTTTATCCTTAAGATTGAATTAATAATCAGTCAAGTCCATTAGATGAGTCATGGCAACCATTACAGTTCACTCAAAATGCGTATTTTGTAAGGTTCAGAATATGTGTTTTCAACTCCTTTTATCTTCTGGTATGGAAACTTTCTTGTAAGGATCCTGCCTTTATTTGAATACAAACATGAACATAAGTAATACCATCAGATCATAAAATTGAAGAAAATTTTTAGGGTTTGCAATGAAGAAGTACAATTAAGATGTTAATACTTGAGAAATACTTGATTTTGAAATCAAACTTGAACTATTATGAAGTGACAATAAAAAATATTAAAATAAAATGTACATAATGCCTTGCTAGAAGCATTCAAAAGCCCTTTTCTCTTCTTAACATCTTCTTAGTGGCTGTGATAAATGATTTATCATGTTGTATTGACAGACCGAGGAGGTTTTACATATTTTCTGAGATTAAATTTGGATTCAGGATTCCCAATTGATTCTGCATTTTTTGTTTTCTTGTGATATTTTCCTAATTTACAATATTATTTTATTTAAGACAATTCAGTGATAAACCTTAAAAACAACAACTCTTCCTAACTCAGAAAATTAAGAATTATCTTATTTTTATCATCTCTGTGTAGCATGGGAATGCTCTTCAAGTTTGTTGAGCAGATGTGTGATTAATTATATGTTTAAGTGCTTCGTTGAACAAGGGTCCATATCTTGTTAAATTCATATTCCTAAGTGGATGGCCATGCATATGAGTAAGTAGCTTGATAGTGTGTTAAACTATGAATGTAGTATGGTTATTGATATATAAAACATTTTCCTTTAAATTATCAGCTCTAGTGAATCATAAAATGAGTAGTTGCCCAGTTAGTTGCGTAATTCCCTGTTTCACACGTGGAATAAATTTACCTCAAAAACATCTTCTCTGGCTATTAAATAGTGATAATACAAACAGATGAGAGAACAGATTCATTCTCGGGAAAAGCAGGAAATGACAGAGAGATACAACAGCAACAGCAACGAGAATGAAATCGTACATCAGCTCAAGCAATCAAAGTTAAGTTTATGATACTCAAGACCAAATCAACAATAAAACCCATTTCAAATAAAATAAAGGAAGTGACTTTCACTTCTATGTTACCCATTTTTTCAGGAAAGTGCCAGTAGGTGTTCTTTCCAGCTTGCCTGCAAGGCAGATGAAAGGCTCCTCAGATTAATTACCACTCAGCTGTGACAGGCCTGGGAGATGGTTTCTATTCTAGAGCCTACCTTCCCCCCCCCCTTCTTTTTTTTTTTTTTTTTTTATTTTTAATGGTGGTTTTCCTTCATTTCTGTCTGATTTCTGACTCACCACTGTGGAATGAAAATAAAAGCTTTCTGTGCACTGCCCAGGCTGACTGAAATTTTATCTTGATGGTAGCACGGGATTAAATATAGATTTTTTTTTTTTCCTTAGCATTTGTATCACTGTTTGGTGCAGACCCTATACTCTATGGAGAAAGCCTGAGATCTTTCCCAAAGCACCTTGACGTGCAGTGAAATATTGGTATTTGAATTAGAGCCTAATCAGGAGCAGCAGAGAAAGTGACGTGTTTCAGCTCTGTCTTTTTTGTAGCCAATTACTCCAGGATCCTAGTGTTCATGTCTTCCATGTATTTTCTTTAATTAGCACTTTATTAGCTTGGCTTCAGAGAACTGGTTCTGGAAAAAACTTTCCTGAAGCTGCCAAATGGTCACAAGCAGGAGGTGATTAAATTTAGTCTTAAGCAATAGACATCTGCATGCATTCTTTGAATCTCTGTGTGCTTTAAAGGATGTGTTCCCAATAATTTATGCCCAGAGGGATGTTATGCTGTCAGTAAATGTATCTGAAAAACTGTCTCACATTATTACCACTGTCTATATGCTATTCATTTAGATCTATTTTAATAATAGGATTCTTGACTCCTCCCCATTAAGCTCAAGTTGATTTATGTTAATGGAAAAGGAAATATGAAATGCAGAGGCCCAATTTTTGGTAGATTGGACAGGGAAAAAAAGCAGCAATTTTTGTTCAGTACAACCATTTTTTATTGCTTCCATTTTGAGTTGGTTTGTTGTCTTCATTTTATAGCTGTTAACCCCTGCTATTGTCTTCAGAGATGATTATTAAGGAGGACTGTGCTAGGCAAAACAGCAAAAAACATGAATAAACACAGGTAGTTTATTAAAACACAGATTTTTTTTTTCTATTATTGAGAAATGTTAAATTCAGCAGGAGATGTAGTTGTAAATCCTGCGGGTTTTGTTATAGCATAAATGGTAATAATGTCAGTGAAGATTTTTTGTTTAATTAAAAGCTAAGCAGCTGGTCAGGCTCTTCGGCTCATGAGATGCCCATCGTATGGTGTACCTCAGAGGGCAGGCAGGGAGCAGGCAGCGCAGGCTGCCTGAGGGCAAGTGGAGGTAAAGCATGTGTGGGGACACTTCTTATTTAAATAGTACAGGGTTTATTCCGCTTCTCAGTGACTGATATCAAGCCAGTGAATTTGCTTGGTTTTTGTTGTGTTTTTGTGGGTTATTTTAAAATCACCAACCCCTGTTAACAGGTCTATGCACAGTCAAGGTAGACCTTCTTCTGAGAGGAAGAGGCTGAGCTTCAGGGTCTCTGCGTGACACCTGTTGCCAGCTATTCCCCTTGTTAATATTGCTCCGTGTTTTCCCTTGCTGGAGTTGTAGTCTGGAGGATGCACAGCAGGACCACAGTATTCTAGCTGCTGGAATAACCTTTTGGCAGTTTAATGAAATTTTTGAATGTTACTATGGAAGTTATTGAACATGTGCTTTCCCATTTAATAGCGGGTGAACAGGTGACTCATGGCTTTGCTAGCTCACGAGCATGAGTTCTGGTAGAAGTTTTTGAAAAGAGGATTATTTACAAGGTCTGTGTGTTGGTTCATATTTATACTATGCCTCAACTGATTTAAACAAACGAAAATATTAAAAGATTGCAAAGACATTTATTTTTAATCACCTTCTTTTTTCTTAAGCCATAGTTAAAAGAAATATTTTATTGTAACTAATAAAATCCATAAACAAATTAAAAACTTGATTCACTATCCTTTACATAAATAGTATGCATTAATTCAATAAAAATTTCTTCACCGACAGGGTGATCAGGCATTGGAACAGGCTGCCCAGGGAGGTGGTGGAGTCATCATCACTGGAAGTGTTCAAAAAACATGTGGATGTGGTGCTTTGGGACATGGTTTAGGGGACATGGTGGTGCTGGATTAATGGTTGGACTTGATGATCTTGAAGGTCCTTTCCAACCTTAGTGATTCTGTGATTCTGTGATAGACTTATTTGTATTTTTAAAGGAGGCTGTTCAACACAGAGGTCAGCAACCTGTCCCGACATACACCTTAAACAGTCATTTGTATCTGTGCAGAGGAAGTACAAAATGCTATGGAAGGCTAACCTGAGGGCACAGTCCTGGGTTTCTTTACACACACGCCTCAAATGTGGAGGAAGCAATTAATGAAGAATTCTATCTTAATACTAGCCAATGACATTTTTTTTCTTTACAGACAATACCTTAGAAAGAATAGGGAAGTAATACCTGACAGTGAAAACAGATAGAAGATACTGTTCAATCAGCTGCTATTATACCTATTAAAAATAAATATTTTATTACAAAACATTATATTTTTTAAATACTCCACAAAGAACAGCGAAAATCCCAAACAAAAGGTTTTCAATATCAGTCAAGATTAATTTTATAACCTTATAGCTAAGTGTATATCTGCTTTTACTGCTATCAGTCTCATATTTTGAATTAATTCAGTGACGTGATGCCATGGTCATGCATTTTCAGCTGGTAGGTGGCAGAACTTCCTTGGAAATGAGCAAGGAACTAGCTGAGGTTTGGTGGGATCACTAGAGCGCTGTAACTAACAAAAGCTAGCGCTCTCACTACTGCTGTCATGTCTCATAAGCAAGGCTGCTGCACTATGCATGACTGTATTGGCAAACAGACTTGTGAAAAGCAGAAATTTTTAGTTTCTGCACCCGCTCTGGTGCTTTTAAAACTGTACAGCATTATATTTCTTTTGAATTGCAATTGGTTGGTTTAGAATCAGCACTACTTGTAATGTGAAGGTTTCTCCCAAACCCAGATGTCATCACAAAGGAGAGAGGGAAAGAAAATTACTATAAAGCTGCATACAAAGGTGTCTTGGGAAGAAAATGTAAGGACGCTTTGTAAGAGGCAAGCACAAAACTCCAGATAACACTCATTGAGTACAAAAGGGAGTGCGTCAAGTAAAGCACAGGTTTTAACCTACGCTGTCTTCAGTAGCCCTAGATGACTCCCAGGACAAACTCATTGTATGAAAAATTAAAGGGAAATTGTCTTCTTATGCTGTATGGATACATTTTTATTGCTAAAACAATATGTGTTGCATACAAAAAACCTGAGAATGTACACAGTGAATGAAATCAACAAACATATTTACAAGGTATGAAGGAGATGAATTCTGAATATTAAACAAATCTATCTTCTTTGTTCAATAACAACCATATAATATACTTTATTCAGTTGTGTTTTCAGTGTTGGTCTTTACCCTTTATATGCAGCATGAAAAACACTTCTCTTTCTATCTAATCATCTGCCTATCTATCTTCTGTCTAGCTATCATTTTCATTTCAAAATGCTTTCGCTAAATCAGCTTGTGCCATTTCTGTAGCATAAACAGAAAATAATTCATTGAGTGGTGAAATACATGTTTCTAGGATAAACAGTATAGAAAAACAGAAATGTCTCTAGCATAATAGGAGGAGAATGACGTTTTCAGTTCAAAATGATGGGGTAATTTTTATTTTTCAAATTACAATTAAACATGTTGTAATTTTACCAAGACACAAGCTACTTGGCATGAAGGACAAGATAAACAGCTCATCCATGGATCAAGGGTAGTATACATAACTGATTAGGAAAGAATGTAATAGAGTTTTATGCATGTGTGAGTCACAAAATATTTTCAAATACTTCACTCTTTAAAGTTAGAATTTCAGTGTGTTAATATTTGTGAGTAGTAGAGAAAAAAGGTGTTATCTGAGTTAGAAAATACTTATGACTGCAACTGGTAGTTGGTCAAAATATATCTTTAAAGGCTTTGTTTTTCTGATTTGGGTGATTCTGGATTTTATCTTGTTTTGGTTTTGTTCTGTCAGACATTTTTAAGAGGAAGATTATTTAAATCACTTGAAATTAAAATATATGAACTACTCTTTCATTAGCTAGTCAAAATCCTGCATTAATAATATATGATATTACATGGCCATTTAAACTTCACTGACGTCCTAAAATAATCTGTTTATGTCTAAAGTTAATGGTGATGTTGATGTAACACCACTTTATAATTTTTTAAGTAGCAACATTAAGTACAAGACAAAGAGTTCAAAATACTTAACAATACTTGATTAAATTTCAAAGCAAGAATTCTAGAAAACAATGTATTACACACATTTGATACAAAAGATATTTTTCTGTTCTACTCCAAAATTTAATAGTAATTATTTTTTAGTTATTATATGTACATCATTTTTATGCAGTTACGATATTTATCCCATCCAAGAGGGAGGATGAGCAGAAATGAACAAGTGAAGAAGGTGATTACAGTACTTGCATGCATTAAGTTTATCTGCTTCTGAGAAAAGAAATTTGGAAATAGCTTCTAGAGTCTTTGTTCTTACCACAAAATGCCTCTCAGCATTTTAAAAAAGTATTTTCTTTCTGAAAATGGAAGAAATACTGAAAATCTGTTGCTGCTCATATTTGTGATCAACATTGTGATCAATTTTTTGGTTATTAAACCCAGGGTTTTGGTCAATTCAACCATTTTAATTACATTTAAATTTTATTTATTATGATGAATAATAATGGACCCATTTATTCATTTCTGAGGTAAGAAAATTCCTATGACTTTCTATTTTGAGGAATTTTTGTTCCTTTCTCATAAAAGGAATCTCATAAAACCGTAATCATAATTTATTTCAGGTTATTTGTCCCTGGAAGTGTGCTAGACTAAAAAGCAAACAAAATCCTCAGGATTATAAAAGTATAAATATGTGGTGTCTGCCAGAAAACATGAACAATGACATTTAATTTTTGAACAGTTTCCCATAAAACTACTTCTGAGTTACAGTAATACATAATAATACATAAATGTATTTAATGTATTTATATACATAAAAGTACATAAATGTTAAAACTATATTTGAAAATATAAAGCTGACATAAAGAAGGTTAATTGTGGATAATCTTTTCTAAAAGCTAGAACATTATTAAAATACCAGTTTTAGTGTGTAAATACAAACTGGTTTTTGTTAATTTATGGAATAGGTCCACTAATAAGAAAGTAAACACAGAATTGTTATATGTGAGCTCAGTTAAATGAATGCCTAATATTTAAACTTCTTAGAATATTTGAATGTTTAAGGTCTTCCTCTGCTTTCTTCATTTTTCTAATAAAAGTCTTCTTTTTATATTTTAGATTTTATTTAATTGGTCTCAAATTCTGACATTAAATGCCTGGCTCTCCAGCAATTCATTCTTTGGGGATCTTTTCCATTGTGCTTCATTTAGTGGCTATCTCTAAGTTTATCACCTTGTGGCTCACTAGGAAACAAGAAACAGAAAATAATCAAAGGAGCCAAATGTAGCCAATAAATACAGAAGGCAAAGCATCAGCTTCATCTGAAAGTCAGGCACCTCAGAGCAGCCCAAAAGAGTCCATACCTTCACTTTCAAGTAACACCATTACAAACATGAAAATTAAAAGAAAGAAAATACCCAAAGCTGATAATGGCAGAAAAGTGGTATTGACTACAGTGAGAAGCAAGTGGCAATGACCAGAGATTTCAGGTCGCACAGTCAGAGTAGCAAGTTGAAAATGAGAGATTCATCAAATATATGTGGTGTAAGTGAGATTGTCATCTTACAGGAAAGAGAAAAGTATTATTAGATACATATATTCAAAAATACAACTGTCAAAAGAGCTGTAAGGAAACCCCATCTTATTTGTCCGCTATTTTCCTTGCATTTTCTAGAAAACAATGTTATCTGTATAATATGGAGTTAGAGACTTTCTTTTTGCTGGAATTTTCTTTGAAAAGCAGTGATGTAGAAACAGAGTAACTTTCTGTGTCATGTTCTGGAAGGGCAAAGAAAAAAATTAAAAGAAGGAAAGAGGTAATTAAGATTATCTTGCCGAGAAGCATAAAGCATGTTGTACAATTGCATACTATTAGCAGTTTAATACCCAGAGGTTATAGCTAGATTTGCCCACTGATGTTTCAAGGACTACCCTTTTTTACACATAACATTAAAAACCTTACCTGCTTATTCCACGGTCTGTCTAGCATGACTTTAGGGACTGTACAGATGTTTCAGAATGTCTTTCCTATAATAATACATTTGTAAAAGAGTCTGGAAAATTTATTTTTCCTCTTCTTCTTCTTCCTCTTCTTTTTCCTTTTCTTTCTCTTCTTCCTCTCTTTCTTTCTGTATTTTTGGGCGGGGGGGTGTTTTTTTTTTTATTTCTATAAAATTACCTCATCATTTAACATTTCTTAAAATGGGATGAGTGCTGGATGGTGACTCTGGTAATCTTGATTTTATTCCTAGTTCTGCAACTGCGTAACTTCAATTACATTCCTAAAGGTCTTCAAGCCTCAGTCTTCCCATCTGTAAAATAGGAATAATGATAACTCAGAAATACTCCCTAAATACAGGCAATTCATATTATTGTGTTTAAAAAAATTTAGTAATCACATGAAAAATGGACAGGTAGAATGATTCCTTTATTTTAAAAGGACAAGAAAACAAAAAATAATTTTCTTTCCCATGGACATTTTTAAACAAATCATTAGGTTAGAAGCAGAACAACCCAAAGTGAGTAAGCAGAAAGTAAGTATTCCCCATGACCATGTTTACACCTCACAATGTAGGCAGTCTGGTCAAGACACCATTGTTCTTCTTGTCATCACACCTTTGCTATGTTAGATGATAAGCTCACATACAGGAACTAGCTGTGAAAGGAGGGAAGAGGGAGACTGGAATATGGTGTCAATCTCCTCTCCCAAGTAGCAAGTGACAGGACAAGAGGAACTGGCTGAAGTTGTACCAGGGGAGGTTTAGATTGGATATTGGGAAAAATTTCTTTGCCAAAAGGGTTGTTAAGCACTGGAACAGGCTGCCCAGGGAAGTGGTTGAGTCACCATCCCTGGAGGTATTTAGAAGACATATAGACATGGTGCTTAGGGACATGGTTTGGCGGTGGACTTTGCAGTGTTAGGATAAGAGTTGGGCTCAATGATCTTAAGGGTGTTTCCAACAAAAATGATTCTATGATTCTACGATTCTACATTGCCAAGTGCCTCAGCCTTTGTAGTGGGTTAACCTTGACTGGCCACCATGTGCCCACCAAACCCCTCTATCACTCCCACTTCTCAACAGGGCAGTGAAAGAAAATACAACAAAAAGCTCAATGATAGAGCTAAGGACAGGGAGATCACTTACCAGTTATCATAAATGGTAAAACAGATTCTTATTAGGAAAATTAATTTTATTTATTTCCAATTAGTCAGAGAGGGATAAAGAGAAATGAAAACAAATCTTAAAACACCTTCCATCAACCCCTCCCTTCTTCTCAGGCTCAACTTCACTCCCAATTCTTTTACCTCCTCCACCTGAGTGGCATAGGGAGATGGGGAATGGAGGTTGTGGTCAGTCCATAACAGCTCCTCTCTGCCACTCCTTCTTCCTCATACTGTTCCCCTGTTCCAGTGTGTGGTCCCACCCATGGGATTCAGTCTTTCACCAACTTCTTCAACATGGATCCTTCCCACAGGCTGTAGTTCTTCAAGAACTGCTCCAATGTGGGTCCTTTCCACAGGATACAGTCCTTCATGAATGGACTGTTCCAGCATCAGTCCCCCACAAGGTCACAAGTCCTGCCAGATAATGTGCTCCTCTGTGGGCTTCTCTCTATGAGCCTCAGTTCCTGCCAGAAGCCTGCTCCATCATTGGCCTTCTGTGGGGTGCAGCTTCCTTCAGGGCACAACCACCTGTTCCAGCATCGGATCCTCCATGGGCTGCAATGTGGATATCTCCTTTCACCATGCACCTCCATGGGCTGCAGGGTGACAACCTGTGTTACCATGGTATTCACCACAGGCTGCAGGGGAATCTCTGCTCCAGCACCCAGAGCACCTCCTCTCCCTTCTTCTTCACTGACCTTGGTGTCTGCAGGGCTGTTTCTCTCACATTTTGTTACTTCTCTGTCCTAGCTGCTGTTGAGCAGCTTTTTTTACCCCTTTTTAAATGTTATCACAGAGGTACTACCAGCAACATTGATGGGCTCAGCTTTGACCAGAGGTGTGTCCTTCTTGGAGCCAGCTGGAACTGGCTCTCAGAATCACAGAATCACAGTATCATTAAGGTTGGAAAAGCCCTTTAAGATGATGAAGTCCAACCATCAAGCCAACACCACCATGCCCACTAAACCACGTCCCAAAGTGCCACATCTACGCATTTTTTGAATACTTCCAGTGACAGTGGCTCCATGACCTCCCTGGGAAGATTGTTCCAATGCTTGACCACTCAGTGAAAAAA